>NC_141536.1:28307498-28437498 GCF_021556685.1 Rattus norvegicus | reverse complement strand
AAACACTCTTCCCATGTTCTAGGCTTAAGTATTACCCTTTACCCCTGAGGATAGGGGCTGGGAAAAGGTGATGAAATCCTGGAACTGAACGTCCCTGCCCCGTTTTCTCAAGAGCCTTTTGTATTCTAGCAGATCTGGGAGGTTCTTTCTTTCTTTCTTTCTTTCTTCCTTCCTTCCTTCCTTTCTTTCTTTCTTTCTCTCTCTCTTTTTTTTTTTTTTGCACATGACACTGTAAGCTTAGTTCTGAGAAACTGGGGAAGAGAGACCAGTATTTCTCAGCCAGAACTAACAGCGTTCATCTCCCTTAGCACGAACTGAACTTGCAGTGGAGTGGGAGGGCTTGACAGAAGGAGGAGAGAAGGGACTATATTTGAATAGGTATTAATAAATTTATTAGATACTTTTCACAATCAGATAACTTTAAAATATTATTTTTATCTTCTAAGGACATAAGCCTTAACAACATCAACATTTGAAGATATTCCCCAATAATAAGTTTATATATATATATACATATATATATTTGAAATAAAAAAAATTGTTAGCCATGTTTTTTGCTCCAGGATGTGTGGCCATTCCAGGCTGTGAGCCCTGGGTATGCACACAAATAAGCCTGTGTGCTCTGAAGACCCCCGCACATTGTAATAAACACAGCTGCATTTATTTGAGTATGTGCTCCCATGTACGTGTAAAAACACTCAAACAAACACACTCGGCAGATTTATGTCATGTGCAAACGGGGCAATTATTCAAATAAATATGCTCAATACAATTATTTGAGTCTCGCATCGCATGCTCACCACTCACAGCACTAACACTAAAAGAGGGGGAAACACCAAAGAATTTACGTGGGGGAAAATATATGTGAAAACAATGTTATTGTAGATGTTCTAAGGTAGCTAAGGCTGTGGCTCCCTTCTTAACTGAAACGCAATGATTTTGTACTCAGTGGCATTTGTTTCTAACGATGACTAGAACTTCACTCGCTTGATCATTACATCAGAATGACGACAGAATTTGGATTCATGTAATAGCAAACTTTCTGAAGCAGATAGGGATGACACATCTCTATATTTCAAAAGCGGAACAGTCCTTTCTGCCTCCCTTACATCAGTGGAATGCTGATGCATTATTACGGCTCACATACGACGTAGCTATAAATTTAAAATGTTACACACACATAGAAAAAAAAACATTCCTACATTTTAAACCATTAAAAAGTCACAGATGACTCGTGTGATCATTTTATATATTAATAAATACTACAATATATACGCGAACACATCACAAATCACATTGGTGAACCTAGAGGCTGCAGTGCCTCTCTTCAGTATACTGACATAACCTGATATACTAAAATGGGAAGGGGCTTTTAGTCACTGAATATGCATCGTGAAACAAAGACGAAGAAAATACATGACGTGTTCCCATCATGAAAAAGATTCATACTGAAGGCTTAGCTTTGGTTTTTATTCAATTAAATTGTCAAACTGTGCACAGTGAACTTTTTTTTTTTTTTTAGAACTTGAGACATTTGTGATGTTGGCTGTTTAAATCTTTGTTACCTTCGCTGTGAATTGAAATTGTACATATTTAGTAAATCATGCAAACAAAACCAACTTTTTAGACAATATTTTTATTGGAGAGTTTTCTTTTCCTGTATCCATGTTTTAAAAAAAAAAGACCTCCTTTCCCAAAATAAAAGATGTCAATACTAAATTTAAAGAAGTATAAAGGAATAATTGCTTCCTTTAGAGCAAATACTTAAATAAATATGGAGAGAATTGGCAACATGTTCGTTTGGGGCTAATAGGCTGTGTTCAATTTTTTTTGGGGGGGGTTAAAGTTTCAGAAGGCCTCTGTTTCACATTTGAAGATAATATATTAATCTCTGAATTAAACAAATGCTCTTAAGCAACAGGATAAATCCCTCAGTCTTCATTTGTGTGTGAAGTGTAGCGTTAATCAGAGACATGACATTGAGACGACATGGTGCTGAATATGCCACAAGCTAAAACTCCTCTATTAAAACAGTCACCTACCACCTATAATCTAGTGTGACATATTAAAATACTCCCAAATACAGAGCATGGAGAATGAACATCATCATTCCCATTTGGCCTTGAGAAGAGTATGACAAAGATTCTAATAATTTTAGTCAAAGAAAATGATGATTTAAAAATACATGAAGATTAAAGTGGTGACAAATGATCTTTTAAGTATTTCTAATTGGTCATCCCCATTCATAGCTTTGATTCCACAGAAATTGCAAATCCTAAGGACCCTGACTTGTGAGTGCACCCCATCAGCTTTCTTTCATGCTACAGAGCCTGCCCGTTAGGTTGGAAATGAAGGATAAGCCCCCAAAGTGTTAAAAATAGACTTCTTCTCTGGCAAGAAGTTTAAAATTGGCAAGGACAGAACAACTCTGAAAGAACAACCTTCACATAAGGAAGCATTCAGAGAAAGATTGTTGCCTGTGATCTGACCATTTTCCGAAGAGTCAAAAGGAACTCTGTGTGTGTGTGTGTGTGTGTGTGTGTGTGTGTGTGTGTGTGTGTGTATAAGTATGTATTAGTATATGTGAGTGTGTGTGTGTATGTATGTATAAATGTGCATGATTGTCTATGTGCAAGTGTATATGTGTGTGAGTGAGTTGTGAGTATGTGTGTGAGAGCATATGTTATGTGTGTGTCAGTGAGTTTGAGAGTATAAGTGTATAAATATTATATATATATGTGTGTGTGTATGAGAGAGAGAGAGTGTGTGTGTGTAGCTTTACTAAGTTTATGTGTATACAGTTGGATAGATTGAATCTTTAAAAAAAAAAAACAATATTCAAGAGATGGAGTCTAAACAGAGGGCTTCCGAGATACTTTCTACTTGTTATCTTACAGAAATTGGAAACATTTAAAATGTTGACACTGGAAAAGTACAAAGTTCCAAAGAGAGCTTCATAAAACCTGAAACAAGTTCTAAGGTATGTCAACAATTAAATAGAGAAAATATTAAGTTAGCTTTCCTCCCCATCACTTATAAAACGCAGACTTCTAAACTATGGCCCTTCCTTACACAATAATCATTTTTACCCATTCTTAAAATAGTTGTACTACAGGGCAAATAATTACAGTATACTTCTGTCCAGTCTTGTTTAGAGAAAGAGTAGTATAGCCTTTAAATCACTTGAAAATACTGATGAATAAAAGGATACAAATTTAGAAAGGAGACTCAAGAACACCACTAAACTAAAAGAAAGCAAGGCCGTAAGTACATTTAGTGACCACAGTGACCTGGATCTTGGTTTTCACATGTCTTCTGAACAATATTACTTCCAACAGAAACATTTCCCAAAACTACAGGGCAGCCCAAGATCCGTGTGGGCACAAAGGGAAAGCACCAACTACTGAGAAACCCTCAACCACTTCCTGCAGTCTGAAAGGCTCTGCAGAGGTCTACCGTCTCATTACCGAACATGCTTAGAAAGTGTGAGTGCATAGGACTCTGGTTAAAGGCAGATCTAAAGCAAGACGAAAAACGGAAATGTAAGTCACCCTGCCCAACTCGTTTAAAAGGACATTCCTAAATGCCCAAGAATAATCAATGTTACTTCTAAGCACTCACCTTTCTTTCCCTCGACATACAGTACATTTACAATATCAAAGACAGTTCCCTAAAAGGTGGGTTTTTTTTTTTATTCACTTTGAAATAAATGGTGTTGGGATAGTCGACATAAGCTTCCAACAACCAGAGTTCTAGCCACAAGAACTGCTAAATGTGAACCACCTTAATTCTGAACATGAAAATTAAACTAATGACTTTTATTTTTTTAAAAAAAAATTCCACAGGGGTTTTCATCTGTAAAACTTTATGCTGTAAATTCCTTCATGGCTGGAATTAGGCTATGGCACACTATCTACATTAAAATTGACAAAAATTGTGTTTCCTATGAATAAAAGCTTTATGTTTGTAACACTGAGAAGGATAAAAGCAATCAATCTACCACCCACACATTATAGCTGAAGAGACTGAGGTCTACGAGTGCTTGGAAACACACAAGTGTTTGTTTTTAGCCCATGATAACCTGGAAAGTAGCTAATTGCATAAAGTCTGGTCCTCTAAACAGTGTTCCATCATCTCTTCAAACACCACAGTAAACTGTTCTTTTCCAATGGCCCGGGAAACAGCAAAAGAGATGGGTTAGGTGGTTAGTTCCTGCAAGAAGGTTTTTGGTTGTTTTTGTTTTTGTTTTTGTTTTTTTCTGGACTATAAGAACTTTTGCATGCAAGAAGGGAATGGAAACAAGCCATGTTGGAAGCCCTCGTTACCATAAGCTATCACAGCATCTGTACCTAGTCACTTCTTGTCACATAGGGTCTCCACTGACAGGCAGAGATGTTCTCAATTTTGAGAAATGCCCTTCGAAAATCTATAGCTGTCGCTTCCACCTCTTGCCAACTTGTTTTTTCAAAGGCTCTTGACATTGAGGGCCTGCGGCTTCTCCAGTCTCTCCTCTGACTGTTCTGAGCCCACTTTACAAGTTCCTAGCACCATTATTCCCATAGGTACAACGCTACGAACCCTTCATGAACAACCAATTAATCTACCACCCACATGTTCTAGCTGAAGAAACTGAGGTCTGCAAATGCTTGAAAACACACTAGTGTTTGTTTCTATCTCACAATCATCTGGAAGGCAGCTAACTGCAGGTTGCCAAAACTCTAGCCCTCTGAAACAGTGTTCCATACTCTCTCCAAAACACCACAGTGAAAACGTTCTTTTCAACACTTGATCAGAGGAGAAAATGAGGCTTGAGCTATGCTCCAAGTGACGGAAGCACTTGGAGATTAACAAATCAGTAGCAGCAGAACTCATGGAAGAATACAAAAGAAGGTTGGAGTAGGAGAAATCCTGGACTCTTCCTATCCCAAGCCTTAACTTTCAAATGCTAAAGTTTAGAAAAAATAAAACCTTATTTCACTTATTGGCTTCTCTCGAAGCTCTGTGAGGTTTTATAATTTTTCTTAAAGAAGTTCAGAGGAAGGGGAAATGGCTGAGGCCCTTGTTCATGCCTGACTCTAGCCCATCTGCTTTGAGCAGACTAGCAGCCATGGGGATCTGGCTGGGGAACGCCTACTGGGGAATCCTGAGATCATCCAGCAGCTACAAAGGAGCCAGAACCAGAGGCTGGGTCTCTCATCTTTATGCAGATGATTTTATTGTTTTCCATTGCATTTAAAAGCAATCAAGTGGACACAACAACGAGACAACCACTTTATGTTCTAGGGATACAGTGATATATGAAGCAACCACACACACGCAAGCACACACACACAATTATAAATGTACATTCCAGGTGGGAAGGTAGAAAACCGAACAATTACAAGTCCCAGCGGCTAGGACGGCTTAGTTAAAAACAAAAGCAGGTAAGAAAATAATGAGTAAGACGGAGGTGGGGGACGGAAAAGCTCGGGTAGAATTTGGGGTGTCGGGAAGAGCCTCATGGGGAGTTGAGACTGAAGGATGAGAAGAAGTAAACCATGGGAAGAGCTGGAACCCTGGTAGAAGGAACAGCAAGGAAAGATAGATGAGGCACACACAAGATGGGTTCGGCTCTGTGGACTACAAAGTCCCCCTATGATCTAGTGTAGGGGCCGAGATAAAGCAAGAAGAGCAGAGGCTTTTGGATGAACTTCTGAGGTTCTTTGGTCCAGCGTCTTATTTGCATAGGTGAGAATACTGAATTTATTAATCTCTTGATTTTTTGGTACAGTGGTAGTCTGAGGATTGGGCCATTAACCCCAGTGAATTGCTTGTAACGAACTTTGTAGCCTTGTGTTTTGGGAGGAGGGAGAACTCTTTTTTTCTCAGACGTTCGCACCTGCCTTGTATCTAGTCACAGACAGATCTGTCACACTGGAAAGCAGAAATTGTTTGGCCCAAAGAAAGCTCGTATTTTGAAAACTGAAGCACTAGATATGGCGAATGGGAATGCTGGTGGAAGCCCTTTCCCCAGTAGGCGTTTTCCAGCCAGATCCCCATGGCTGCTAGTCTGCTCAAAACAGCTGGGCTAGAGTCAGGCATGAACAAGGGCCTCAGCCATTTCCCCTTCCTCTGAACTTCTTTTAAAAAAAAATTACAAAAACCTCACAGAGCTTCGAGAGAAGCCCAATAAGAAGTAAGGAACATGCAGCAGGTGGTACCATCTGTGCCCGACTAATTCCAGCCAAAACAATCTGCTCCCTCGAGTTCCCAGTTGTGGGGAAGGGAAGAGAATCTGACAGCGGCGGAGTCAGGGGAGGGGGTGGAGGAGGGCATCGCTGAGTCTATTATCCAGGCGATCGGCAGGTGGGAGGAGGCAGGTTATTGATGCCAGTGAACTATTATCTCTGTCTTTTGCTCTTTACAACCACGGAGGGAGATCTCTACAGCGTCCTTGCTAAGCTGGCAACTGCATCCCACACCTGAGAGACAGACGTGCGGGCGGGCTCGACTGTGAGCCTGCCACCACTGAGATGGGAGGGACAGCTTGGCAGCGCAGCCCACCCCAAAGTGAAAAAGTAAACAAGAGGGCAGGGAGATGATGTTTATTTTATTCTATTTTCCTAGCAACTGAATGCCCTCTGTCTCCATGTTCATTCTTTGAAAATTACCCACAGCTTAAACCGGGCTTAGAGTCCACATGCTTTTACCTCGGGATGGCATTTTCTGAAGCGAACTCCTTGCAGTCGACGGACTTCCTTATGAGGAACGCATCTCCCTTGGCTCACTTAGAATCAGGGGTGAACAAATGCACTAATTCAAAGATAAATCAAGTTGTCCGCTTTCCTTTAGAGAGGAACAGAAAGGTACTGCGACAGAGGATACCCACAGTTGGAGTTTCCCAGGAAAAGATATTCTTCTGAAAGATTTTTTTTTTCTGGTCATGGACATTCTCATGTTTATTGTGAAACCAGGAAGCTTGGTGTCACAGCAATCCAGGATCTCTCTCTCTCTCTCTTTCTCTCTCTCTCTCTCTCTCTCTCTCTCTCTCTCTCTCTCTCTCTCTCTCTCTCTCTTATTAAGGACAACATTTAATTGGGGCTGGCTTACAGGTTCACAGGTTCAGTCCATTATCATCAAGGTGGGAACATGGTAGCATCCAGGCAGACCTGGTGCAGGAGGAGCTGAAAGTTCTACATCTTCATCTAAAGGCTGCTAGCAGAAGACTGGCTTCCAGGCTGCTAGCATGAGGGTCTTAAAGCTCACACTCACAGAGAGGCACCTACTTCAATAGGGCCACACCCTGGAAAGACGTTCTTACCCACTGCAAAAATTTCACCAGTGCATTTAGGTCAAAACACCATCTAAGGATTGTATTAATATCTGTTAAAGGCACTTGATGGGGAGGGTATTTGCTTTACTGCATTTCTTACTGCACTCCCTTCAGCTAACTTACCTTTCCCACAGCTGGAAGCTGCTCTCTGAAGGGTGGGTGAACAGGCACATGCATTCACCAAAGAGGGCGTTCACAGGCTTGAAGGAATAGCAGCAAGGAGCACTCATAAAGGAGAAGCAGTCAAGGTGGGCGGGCGAAATGACTGGAAAAGAGAAGGTGCTTGATCCTAACCTCTGCCTAGATAGAACTTCACGTTCCCTCAGAGGCTCTGCTGAAGTGATGTGGATACCTGTAAGTACAACCTTACTGGGAAACAGAGTCTTGGTAGATGTAGCCAAGATAAGCTGAGGATACAGTAGTGCGCTACTGCAATATGACACATATACACAAGGAGGGACTTGACAAGGCGGCCACACAGAGCACGACAACGGTTGCCAGCAGCAAGGAGACAAAAGCAAACACCTTCTCCTTTAGGTCACTGGACGGAAACAATTCCGGGAATTTGCACTTTTAGTCTCCAGGGTTGCAAAAGATGAGGTCTGAGTTGTTTCCAGCTACCTGACTTAACAGTTCTTCCTCACTGAGTACTCAGAAGCCACTGCACTCCCCAAGCAAGCAAGGCCTGAGTACTTAGGGAATGTCCTAGATGAGCATTCTCTAGGTGGCTGGGCCTTCACTCAAAGTGCAGCAGGGATGTCCATAAGGATAAAGACAAACTGCCTACTCATTTTCCCCCAATATCTTTTTCCCCTACAAGGTAGGCTTTTTAATTAGGATAATTAAGTTCTTATTGCAAAGGGCACGGAAGTGCAGGAGTTTCTGGCTGGTCTCCTGCAAAGAGCTTTTCTGCCTCCTGTCCCACATGGTGTCTGTTAGCAGGAGGAGCACACAGTGAGTCAGACAGTCCAGTTACAGGTCTGTGGCTTGGGTCAGTGGGAGAGGGAAATAAGAAAGAAAAACACGAGTTGGGAAACGATGTCAGAGGGCAGACCAAGATAATGGGAGCCCCCCACCCCCCGAAAACAAAGGAAAGCATGGTGTGTGGGAACCAAGACCTTGCTTCAGGTAGAAATGTCAGAGAAAAACAATAGTACTTTTTAATCTTAATTAAAGACTTAAAACTCGTGTGTGTGTGTGTGTGTGTGTGTGTGTGTGTGTGTGTGTGTGTCAGTGCTGGTGGCTGGCAGTGGGGGGGGGCGGGGGGCTTGTCATCTAAATCCTTTTTCATTTTCCCCAACTAGAGTACTGTCATAGAAATAAGGGAGCTATGTCCTCTCTTTAGATTCATCGCTCTGGTATGATCTGAACCTTCTCCAACTCTATGTCTCCTGTGAAATTGGCTAATAATGCCTGCAATATACTTAGGTCACTGAGACTTGGGAAGACTCTGGGGAGTTCCGTGGGTGAGGCATGACGGGAGTGAGTCAACTGCGTGCGTTACTAATATATTGCTCTTCTAGCCAGTGAGACCAGGTACTGCAAGGAGTTCTCAGGGGTCTGTGAGCTCTGTTCTGCCCCATTACTCCAGCCTGCCACTGCCAACCCACCCATGAGCAGACCACAAAAGGTGTAGGTGTGAAAGAGAGGGCTCAGTTCTCTGAACATGTCATCTCTTGGCTAGAAAAACAAACTCAATCCACGTCCCCTTCTCGGAGAGGCGGGGTGCCGTCCTTTATGTTTTATTTCTAGAGGATAATATATCATCTTGAAAGCCAGGTTTAATGTGCTTTTGGTCTAAACGCTGTGGTATTTTTTATATGCCATTAGCGCATTATTACATGTTTCTAGCAATAACAGTCCCACCTAATGTATTTAATTTGTTTTGAAAATCATAGAACATCTTTACACATAGAACAGACAGCTTTTAATCCCCTCGATGACTTCCTCTTTAAAAGTACTCTTAAATCTCTAACCACATTCCTCTTCATTCCCCTCCTACACACTGACCAAGGTTTGTTTTTTCACTCAACCCTTAAATGGTAGCATTTCCCAGAGCCCCCTGGGGATCTCTGTTCTCCTCACTCCCATCCCCCTGGCTTCAGTGTCTCTTTCAACACCCACAGCTTTAATTCCTGCTTGTATACCAAAGACTCAAAATGCATCATGCAAGTCAGACTTCCTCTGAGGCACAGGCCTGCCTGCCCGCCCCGTATGAACTCTGAGAGTCACCACCCAAGGCTCTCAAAACAGCTCAGAGCTTTAATATATTCAAACTGGAACAGCTGTATTCCCACCCCTTCCCTCTATAAAACCTACCGCATCCTTACTGATGCTTGTGGCTTAGCACTTGCTAAAGCATCCCATGTTTCTGCTTGGGCCCCAAATTCTTTCTCGGTTCTTGTTGGTTTTGTTTGTGTCTGTTGCTTCTAAACCTCCTAAACCTGTGAACTCTTTCAGAATAAAGTATGTCCTCTGTGCACCCACTCTTGTGAGCTAATATCCCAAGGAGATGGTCAATAAATTATATAATATAGTGTGTGTGTGTTTGTATGTATATGTATATATGTGTATTTGTACATATTATATATTGCTTGTTTTCCAGAATGTAGTTTAGGAGTCACCACAAAACATCCCTCTTGAAGATCCTGGTCCTAGGAAGGCCTGCTCCTGGGCATCTAAGGAGAGCCTGGACTGCTGTAGTAGAGAGCCTTGACCCAGGAGCAGGCTTTGCAAGAACAGTGTGCTCCAGGAAGTGAAAGACTGATGACAGGCTCACTCCAGAGCCAGCACTAAGGCTGAAACCCAGGGAAAACCAGAAAAGCATAAGGCTCATCCCGGGAGACAGTCAGTGACAGTAGGGCCATTAGGTCGAAAACAGAATAGACAATGGGTGACTTATAAACGGGGAAGGGCCCAGAACAAACTAGAAACTCATCATGTAATACACCTGAAGATTTTTGAAAATGGTTTACAGTGGTGACATCAGGGCAGTCTGATCCACATGACAGAACACACAACCACTAGCTATGCTGAGCCCTACAGACACCCAGATTAAGCTGTAGAGGTGCTGAGGCAAACCATCACAGCCCAAGCAAAGTACCTTAAAAAGAAACACGGATACGTAAACCCTTTCCAAACATGCGAGCCAAGCACAGCCTTTCAGCAACATTAACCATGACTCAGATGAAGAAAATGAACCCCACAAAGGAGGAAGAACCTGAAGTAATCCAGGATGCCTTTTCTCCAACTTCTCTAGAGTTTTTGATTACCTCAGTTTCCTGACAAGGTTTCGCTTAAGTCAGTAAGTTACAGTAACCATCATGAGATAAGGGGTTTGTGTAGGACAGAGGTAAATTTGGGTCTGACATGACTAATATATCCTGCTGTGAAGGACAGTGGGAGGCCTGAGAGAAGGTATCATTACTGTTGGTGGGGTTTTAACAAAGATAAAGGCCATGTGCATGTATCCCAGAGCTATGAGCACACTGCCCTACTGTCCTTTCCCAGGAAATGAAACTACTTCCCCCAAACATCCCCAAGTGGCTTTTCATCAGGACTCCCTCACAGATGTTGTGTAAGTTTCAGTAAGGAGGTCTATCAGACCACATGCTATGCTTGCTTCTGAAATGTTTGAGTTTTTTTTTTTTTTTTTTTTTTTTGGTTTTTGCTTTGGTTTTGATGCTAAGAATTGAACCCAAGGCTTTCCATGTGCTAAGTGTACACTTTCCCACTGACACCCAGAGTTCTGTAAATGAAATATTTATGTAAGGAAGGAAGCAGCAGATCTCCTGCTTTAGGCAAGTAGACAATGATTTAAGAAGCTCAGATATACAAATGGAAGGTCAGAGACAGACACAATAGCCCTTTTGCCAACAGGACTCCTCGGTATGAAATATGAGTAAACTGAATTTCTTAAGCCATGGGCACAATTTCTTTTTTTTTTCTCTCTTATGATAGTACTTGGCAGACGTTATCAGCCTACTTTGTCCCAGAACACGAAGCCTACAGATCACACAGGCCTTGGGCTGGGTTGATTTCAAGTTTCAATATCACATAGGGTCACTGCAAGCTGAACTTCCCCTTGTATAGGGCTGAGGATGGAGTGTTGCAGTGTCTTCTGGTTTCATTATAAATCTGTTGTCGAAGTCTGGTGTTCTCTGGATTTTTGTTTTGTCCCCTCAAACTAATTATAGCAAACCCAGCACTGTTAAATACACGAGGGTTCATGTATAAGTTTGCAAAGTGTTCTTTTGAGACTCTGTCTCAAAGGTTCTGTGCTTCCTGGTGGGTCCTGGGGAAGACGATTTTTCTCTGCTTTACGTAAGCTCTATCTGTGTTCTGGGTCGAGACCTTGATTTTCTCATGAGAAGACCTGGGTTTGAGTTTCACCTTCTTCCTCTCACATCACTAGATTATGTCTCAGTTTACTTCTTCTTAAAGCACAATGTGAAAACTATTTGACAGGAAGGCTACGAGAATGCATGTGTCCAGTCTGTATTTTGGCCCCAGCTATGGAGGACGTTTACTTACAGTCATTTAGCATATTACCTTTCTCTCCTCTTCCTTTTAACTGGTCTTTCTTTCTGATCTCTTGGGCTTAAGGGACATTCCCTTCTGATAACTCCTTCTGATGTTGGTACTTGGAAAATGTCTAGCATGTAATTTGGGATAGAAGTTGGAGGGAGCCAGGGCAGTCTCAAGATTCATCCTCAAGGGAACCCCTTGATTAACCTTGGATTGCTCAAGGAAAGAAATGCCTGGGGATTGTCTGCACACAGAGAAGTTCCAGAGCCCAAGAAACAAGGCAGTTTTTCTGCCCTGATTCTAGACAGTCTCCTCGTTTCTTTGACTCTGGAGCTTCTGCTATTCCAAATAGGTGATGGGTTGATAAAGAATTAGTACGAGAATAAATTTGGACAGAGTTTATCTCACCATTTTAATTTTCAAGTTAACCTTTCTACAAATTTTAAGGAGGGGCTCTTTAGACCACACGCCAACTTATCCTATCCCATCAGTTGATCCTTATGGGAAGCTCTTGTATTTCAAAGGGACAAGAGCTGATGATGCCAACAGCAGAAAAGGGTTTTAAATTGTGATTATTGCTTCCCAGTAAATAATTGTACTTGTCATCACAATGTGTGTGTGTGTGTGTGTGTGTGTGTGTGTGTGTGTATGTGTGTGTGTGTGCTTCACCCATGCCACCCCAGGGCAGACTAGAGGTGGGTCAGTTCTCTCCTGTGCTCAGGGTCAGCTTACCTGAACCCCTAACCAAGCTCCTCTACTCGTAATGTCTTCTAAGCAAAGGTTTCACAGACCAGCACAGAAATTCCATGTTCTTGTCTCCTTTTTAAGTAATTGATTCACGTATTGCCCACCCCCTCCAGTTTCGCACTACAACTGGCATTTACTAGCAATCAGTAGATATGTGTTTTCAAATGGTCTTTTAAAAAGTTTGTCTGGAAATGTAGCCTGTCTCCTGAGACTCAGATGAATCAACACAAGATACAGGGCCTGTTCTCCCTAGCACTGCAGCCAGTGAGGGGCATGGCTTTAGGGGCAGCACAATAGAGGTGGACCTGGTAGTCAATGTGTGAGTCAGGCTCCAAGGTCATGAGAACAGGAAAACTGACCCTGACCCTTGATTAAGTTACATCATTGGGTAAGCAAGCCTGGACAGGGTTGGAGAGCTCGACTTGGTGGTGTGGGGTCCAGAAGAACTGATGGGCAGGCCAACTCAGCTACCTCTCAAGCCCTGATACAGGGCTTTGAGTTGGCCCACCCAAACATCTACCCCATCTATGGTCTTCGGGAGTGCATGAAAGGGCCAGTCCTACAGATCCAAAGCTGCAGGATCTCCATGACACAGGGCAACAGCAGGATATTCTAGAGAAGTCCTGGTGAGAGTCCAGTATTGATAGTGTAGCAGAATGCAGAGGCCTCAAGCAGACCAATAACCCATGACAATGAACATTTGCAAATGAAGATGTGTGAACAAAAGGGTAGACTGCGGGACACCCTGTGACAAACTACAGCTTCCCCGGCAAGATTTATGTTTTTACTTCTATCTTACTTTATTCTCTTTTGGGGGAGTTGGAGGGCAGATACAAAGCGTGGGATTGGGATACATGATGAAAAGTTCGGAAGGAATCAGTAAAAAGTTAAAGGGGGGAGGCAAGGGGGCCGTTTGAACACGGTGCAGAAGGATGAAGAGAAGTTTATCAAGAGACAAATACTCACAGGCATTGTGACAGAACATGGCTTGATGGCAGGAGCTCATGGTTTCCCCTTAGCTTTTAGTAATTAATTCCTCCAAACGTCTGTATTTAAACCAAACGGTGATATGCTATACTAAATATATCCTCTTTCCTTGGTATTAATAAGCTATCTCTCAGACTTGTTAATTAAGGGCTTCTGTTAAATGGTAATATTTTGTGGGAATGACCATGTTGCCAAATGAATATACTCCTGGGATTATCAGGGAAAGAAGGAAGAAAGCAAGCACTGTACGTGACGTAGGTCAACATGGCTGAAACGGAACCACAGCTACAGCAAGTATTGGATCCACAGACTCTCTCTTCCTGCGACTTTGACCACCGCCTGCTACTGGCTTCCAGATATGTGAACTGGACCACGAGTAAACAGTTAAGGCTGAGCCTTATTTCCCAGAAGCCATGTGGAAACGGATGGCTCCTAAGGCGATCCCTACCGCAGGCAGCATGAGAGGATTTCGAGAATACCAGCATTTCCGTGAAGCTTTTGTTCCAGCGTCTCTTCCTGCAAATGGTATTTCCAAGTTAGCCTTCCTAAGAGAAAATAGAATCGCTTGACAAAAGGAACCACAGCTCTGTATCTAAACTGGCAGCATACTTGCGTGGTGTGGAGTGATACGTGTGTCACCGCCCCTTCCTGCTTAAACCGAGCTTCATTATCATACCCTTATTTCCGCTTCTAATTCTAGCAGAACTATTTCCAATAAACAGGTCAACTCGCTTGCAGTCTTGAGGATAAAAACTCTTCCAAGGGCCTGATCCCAACTTTACTAAGCAACGTACATGACATAGGTCAACATGGCTGAAACGGAACCACAGTCACAACCAAGTGTTGGATCCACAGACTATCTCTACCTGAGACTTTGACCATTACTAAGCAGTGCAAGCCCTCATTATTAAATGCAGCCCCTTCTCCCCCCGCCCCACCCCGGAACACAGTTAATAGGTCTACTGTCATAAACGGGAAGAATAAACACACCTACCAACAATGCCAGTAGCATCTTGCATTTGTGCCATCTCTGGCTTAAAAAAAATAACTGGTTGGATTACGAATATCTGTTTTGTACTATTAAGTTTCATGAGCTGACAGAACTGATCGTTAGAATGCGATGAGACTCTAGTTTACTTCATTAAAAACGCCTATGTTTAATTTCAAGAACAGATGTTTTCATGTTCCTCGGTTTGTTCTAGCTTAACTTCTGTGGAGTTACTAGTTGGCAGCTCCAGACTTGGTAGCCCTGGCAATGATTCAGGCTGCTGAATCATGGGATGTGGACACTAAGAATGTCTAGATAATGGGTGCCGGTGGAAGTGGTGTTAATCGGGAAACCATCCCCTGATACTTCTCACAAGGTCCAACATCATCACAGAGCACCATATCCTCTTCCCTTTCTAACTCCTCCAGCAGACGGTCATCTTCTGTGTCCTCCACTTCTTGGGTGTGGTCTGATGATATTTCCAGTACTCCTTTGCCTCTGAAAATCTCAGCTAGAGTGAAGGACAGTCTCTGTTGAAGAACCTTTCAAGAAGCCCAGCCTTTGTCTTTGAGAAATCTATTACTATTACAAGGATGCTATAAAACCTGTTGCTCAATTAAGGTTGGGTTCTCAATTTTAAAAAAGTGACTCTGATCAGGATGCTATGCTCTAAGAGGACTCTTACGTTATACGATTTCATTAGGTAAACGGTATAAACGGTTTTTTAATTAAAAAGCCTTACTTTTCAAAATAAGGGGTTTTTGTGTTCTTTACATAAAGTTGTAAATAGTATACTATGTATTATCTTAGAATTGGGTAAGATGGATGGTGTTATTATATGTGTCCGGGAGTGGGTGTTTTGAGGAAAAGTGAATCAATATTTTAAAATTGTTTTCACTGAATAAATGGATGGTTGTAATACTTGCAAAAATGAAGTGACTCTGTAATGACTTCATTTGGTTAAACTTATCAGAAGTCTAAATTTAAGGATATAAGAGTCAAAGATGAATTTACTCCTGCTTCCTCTTGTTCTCTCTTCCCTCTTTGTCCCTTCTCTTCCCATCCCCTCTTCCCTTCTTTCCACATGCTTATGGCCAGCCTTTACTCTACTCTTCTCCTCTACTCTTCTACTTCTCTCCCCTCTCTCTCTTTTCTTCTACCCTACTACCCTCTTAACTCCCTTCCCCATGTCCTGAATAAATTCTTTTCTGTTAAAAAAAAAAAAGACACAGAGACACTCTGACTCATCTTGGTTCATGTCCAGAAATTGGGAATAAGGTTCACGTTGTTTAAGCCACATGGATAGGGGAAGGGGTAACATATTTTGAAGTAGAAATGCATGGAGAATAGACCCCCACAGAAGCAGTCACCAATTTGTATGATGTTACTTAGGGTATTGCTGTCTGCCAGGTTGGCTCATTCCAAGAAAGAAGCACTAAAAACCGCCATAATATTACACTTAGAAAACACCAGCCACAATTTGAGAAGAGACTTTTGGCAAAGCATGAGGCCAGATATGCATGTAAAGTCCATAGGCCTTAAGACTTTTTCAGTCAGGACATGTGTGCTGCAGAAGTTTCCTGTGCAGAAAGTGTAGTCATGGACATATCCTGACATGCACTCTCAGCTCAGGCTTTCCTTTGTACTAGAGGGAAGGAGAACAGAGATAAAGGTTTGTTCTCCTCATTTGTAAACTTAGAAAAGTACTGTCGAACATCAGTGCTCAAATAACTCTTTCTACCGATGGACACCTTACCACATACTCCTTAATGGATGGAATCCTGTCAAATGCTTTGCCATGGTAATTAAAAAGTGCTGATCTGGCTTCAAAGTTCTCTGTTCCTGAACAGGTTGTGGCATCTAGAACCTTTTCCCCCCACTTTAGGGCTTTAGGGATTCTCTTAAGAGAAAAAAAAAACCTCAAACTAAGAAGAGGTCCCCAAAGCACAGGAGAGGATCAATCATAGGTTTCATGGTTAGAGGAGCAGTGATCGGATTCCAGAAGTGCTTCTCATTTATGTGCAAATTGGAGCAATTTTCCCCTGACTGATTCTTATCCCTGTTTGTTTTGCTTTGTTTTTAACATTTTATTGATTCTTTGTGAATTTCACATCATGCACCCCAATCCCATACACCCTTCACCCTTGCAATCTCCCCACAAATGAAAGATCTTCTTGTGGAAGGCATAGTGGATGACCGTGTCCACCCTTTTGTCTCCCCTTCTTGCAGATGTTCGTTGCAGTGAGCCATTGGTCTGGTTCAAGGCCTCTGGCTTCTGCTACACTCTCAGTTCTGGACCCTCACTTGGACTCTTCTCCAATATCCTATTGCTGCCTGTGTCATGGGGATCCTCAGCTTTGGAGTTGTAGGACTGGCCTCTTCATGTCCCCTGGCAATTCACAGGGTAGATGTTGAGGTGGGAACTACAAATTCTTGGATTTGGTTCTCAATGATAGCTGAGCTGGTTGGCCTGCCAGTTCTCCTACACCCACACCATCAGGGCAAAGTCTCCAGCACTGCCTAGACTAGCTCACCCAGTGAGCATAGGGCAGAGCAAGCTATCCTGCTCTCGTGCCCTCAAGGCAGCATCCACCCACCCTTCTATTTATAAATTCTAAGTCTTTTTACTACTAGATTGATGGTATGCGGTTTGAACAACAAACAATAGATGAGTGATACATCAATTTAAGCCCCTATCCCCACTGTGGGGGTCTAAGTATTTCTCTGACTAATTCACATCTCTGAAAGATGCTATTTCTGACGAATGACTTCACCATGTGGGGGTGGGGCAGAGGAGGCAGTTTCCTTTCCAACCGCCATTTCTCCTCTCATCCTTACAGAATCCTGACAGTGCACACGTAGGAAGCATCAGGGCACTAGGGCAGAGATAGTTGAGAAAAGTGAGAGCCCTTTACCAAGTGAGTAAGGCCATGACTAATCCCAGCCAGCTACAAAGCATAGATGTCCTTATCAACAAATGCCAGTGTCATGAGGGTGAGCAGGGGACACTTTTGAGCCAATGAGGATAAAGAGAGCAGACACTGAAGGCCCCGATGAAGGCATTTCCTCACTAGGAAAAGAAGGTGGGGGGTGTAAAGAAATCCTTCCAAGCCTCCTTTGTTCCTACCTTTGAAATAAGTTCTGGGAAGAAAAGACATATGGACACGAAGCACCCATCTGGCAGCCATAAAACAGACAGGAAGAAAGAACAAAGAATACAAAGGGCCTGTGTCCCGAATGACATCATTTATGTGCCACACCAACTTTGATACTACCTTTCCAAGGTCCTTATCTTCCCATATAACTTGACTTATGAAGATACTTTTAGGAGTGATTATGTTACTTGTTGCCAAAGTACCCCAAAGGACACAAAAGCCTTTGCTAATTTCAAACTAAACGTTTCATACTCATTTAGATGGTAATAAAAGTTCTAAACAATTCAGACACCCACCGAGGCAATTTTCTTGGGTATTGGACAAAGAAAAAAAAAGGCGGGGGAGAGGAATTGTATACCTTCGTCTCCCTAACTATATTTCAGCGAGGCCTTATGGAAGGCCTCCAACAGCACTTGGATAAGCATCATTGTCTACAGCCATACCACCCAATCTCGTCGTTGGATAAGCATCATAGGGAGAAGGGAAAGAGACTACAGAGATGAATGAGACCTGGATCCTGTCCAAAAGGAAACTCACAGCCCAGTTGGATAGATAAGAAACAATAAAACAAAAGCAATATCCATAGTTTTGGCCTTAAAAGGAAGCTGGAATCTACCTCTGTAAATCATGTGCCTATCACATTTTACATTTTATTTTTATATGCCCAGAAACTTGAGCTGAAAGTAGGACAAAGAGCGAAAGGAAGAAAGAAAGAGAGAAAGAGAGAAAACAAACAAACAGCTACCCCCAAACCAGGGTAGAAGAATGGAATTGGAGACATTAAGCAAAGGAGGATTAAATCATACACCCAAGCTCTCTACCACTGTAGTTGGTATAGAGTCAATTGACCAATATCTTAGTGTGATGCCCCTGGAGAAAATGTGTTTACTCTACCTGGCTTCCTTTCAGCTTAGGAGTTGGAAGGCTAATACAGTATAATGTGATAGTTAAGGCTCCTGAAATTTGTGTGATATTCTTGTACTTGGCCAGCAAGTACTATGTATAGAGTGCCTCAAAGTGACAACCCTCTAAATGACTTTTCATTTGTAGAAATGTGCTATACTTTATTCTTTGGTGTTTAAAGCATAACTAGACTAGACAAGAATGACTCTTCATCATCTCCAACACAAAGCAAGTCCAAAAGTACAACAACATGCAACACCGAAAAGCCACATATTCTAGCAGGTGAGGACTACATGATTGGGGTAGAGAGTTCACTCAGCATCTGAGAGTGCTTCCTGTTCTTTAGGAGAACATAAATCCCATTCCCAACACCCATACCTGGTGGTTACAATGGGGGGTGGGGAGCAATTCCAACTCATGGGGTCTAACACCTTCTTCTGGCCTCCACGTGTACCTGCACTCACATGTGTACCTTTACACACACACACACACACATACACACACACACACACACACACACACACACATTCTTAAAGAAGAAGATGCAGAGGAGGTGAGAAGAGGAAAAGAAGACCATGTGTTTCTGAGTCTTACAGACCTACGTGCAAATCATGCTTCTAATTTTTTGTTCCCACAACTCCTGAGCAATTTCCTTTATGAGTTTCTGAGCTCCAAGTTTTTTCCTCTGTAAAATGAGGCCATAACACTTTATTCACAGGGCTTCTGCAAAAGAGAACGAGGTAAGGGTTGAAAGGTGGCTCAGTCAATAAAGTATCTGTCACACAGGCATGAGAAACTGATCTTGGATTCTTGGAACCTACAATGAAAACTGAGGGTAGCCATACACGCGGCAAAGACAGATTTCAGAAGCTCATTAATTAGTCAGTTTATTGGAATCTGCGAGTTCCTGGTTCAGTGAGTGGTCCTTTTCAAGAAGCAGAGGAAGAAGAGGAAGAGGAGGAAGAGAAGGAGGAAGAAGAGGAGAAGGGGGAGGAGGAAGAAAAGGAGGAGGAAGAAGAAGAGGAGGAAGAGGAGGAGGAGAAAGAAGAAGAAGAAGAGGAGGAGGAGGGAGAGGAGGAGGAAGAGGAGGAGGAGGAAGAAGAAGAGGAGGAAGAGGAGGAGGAGAAAGAAGAAGAAGAGGAGGAGGAGGAGGGAGAGGAGGAGGAAGAGGAGGAGGAAGAGGAGGAGGAGGGAGAGGAGGAAGAAGAGGAGGAGGGAGAGGAGGAGGAGGGAGAGGAGGAAGAGGAGGAGGAAGAGGAGGAGGAGGAGGAAGAGGAGGAGGAAGAGGAGGAGGAAGAGGAGGAGGAGGAGGAAGAGGAGGAGGAAGAGGAGGAGGAAGAGGAGGAGGAGGAAGAGGAGGAGGAAGAGGAGGAGGAGAAGACCAAGGAAAGACACTTGTTATTAACTTCTGACCTACACACACATACATGCACATACCCATATCAATAAACATGCACATCATATATACATACCATACCACATACACATAACACAAATGCTTTTAAAATAAAGTGAGACACAGTAATAAACCACAACTGGCCTTGGCATATTCATAAAAATAATGGTTTCTTTTCCTTCCATCGTGTTTTTGATTCTTAGATTCATTTTAGATTTGAATTCTCAGAGTCAATTAAAAAACAGGCAATAACAGTAGCACAAGTAACACACAGAGGCACAAAATCCAAATCTTTCTAATTCTGAGCTTCAGTGCTTGTCGGTAATTATGTTTGATAAGCGATCAATTGTAAACAATTCAGATGACCTCAGAAATTCACATAGAACCAATGTTCGGTTATTTGAAAGTCCTTCCTTTTGTCCCTTTTGGAGAATGATAGTCAGTAGCCAGCATGAAGTAAAGTCCTACTATGTGTCTAATGTTCAAAGGAAAGGAGGATGGGGAGGAGGGAATTTGAACAAAAGGAAGACACCATTGCTCTTCTAAAGAATTGCTAAAAATGGAACTTAGCCATGCGCTTGCTCTCTCTCACCCTTCCTTCTCCTTGCAAACTTTGATTTACTTTCTTGCAAAGAGGGAGAATTAGAAGTGGTGGGGGTGCTGTCAGGGAAAAGGTCATTTTTCTCCTTCAGACTTCTGTCATATTGTACTTGAAAGAGTCACCAAGTCAGCTAACTGCTGGAAAGAAATGAAATTCAGCAGTGCTCCAGGAGAAAAGGATGCAGAAACTAGAGATAACAGGAAGCTAGGCAGAGACTGTAGCATGTGGGGCTGAGAATGATTCCTAGGACAAGGTATGGTCTGAGGGAACAAAGCACTAGGACCTCTGTGTTAAAGAGGTGGAGGGATACACACACTCAGCTCAGGAGTTTTTAGGGAGTACCAGAGAAGCCTACAGTTTTTCAGAAGCTTTTTGATTGGTAATTGTTACAAATACTATTTCACCTTCTACTTAGAGCAAATATTTTCCTTTTTCTTCTGGATTATGTAGGCAGACCTGCATTTCTCTCAAGATGAGAGAACGAAAAGTCTAGTCTGGGGAGGAGTATTACACATCACCCAAGTAACTAAATGAGTTGGAACGATAGATAAGGGAAGACAGTTGGGTAGATGAGGCCAAATCACTGCCCCTCCCCCCACTTCTTACCTGCTCCCGTTTGAACTTTTACTATTTTTAGACAAGGTGTCATTTTGAAAAATAGAGCTTTTAGAGAATACTAGGTTCAGAAGCAGAGAGAAGTGTGCTAACAGATATGGTCAGACCAAACCAGCAAAGACAAAGTTAAGAAATATCTCTAATAAGCTAATGACTGACACTTCAGAGTGCCCCGTGGTGTCCTTAGAAGTCTTCCACTCCCAGGAGATGTCGGTGGTTCAGTGGGTAAAAAGCTGCTGTGTGAAGGCCTAATCTGAGACTCAGCATGCGTGTGAAAAGCCAGGAGATTTCTATTCCTTCGGTGCTGGGGAATAAATGCAGGAAGGTCCCAGGACCTAGCTGGCCATTTCATCCAGTGAAGACGGTGAATTCCAGGCTCAGTAAAGGAGCTTGTCTCAAGAAATAATGTGGATAATAACCAAGGAAGTCATATGATGTCAATCTATGGTCTGTATATAACACATACAACACACACACACACACACACACACACACACACACACACACACACACACGGTACAATACACACATGCATACACAAAAACGTTTTTTCACTCCCTTGTGTGAAAGGAAGGGGGTAAGAAAGGACATTGCACGAAAATTATGTTGGCAAGTTTGGGATCTCTCTCTGACTCACTCAAATGCCCAAGTGAGGTGAAACAGAGCCTTACCTGATGCCCAGATAAGAACAACACCGGATGGCAGGAGATTAACAAGAAACAGGGACAAGTTCTTTATGAATACTGGACAGGTGAGCTGAAGCAGGTAAGAAGGAGAGGCACGCTGGAGAGTTGGTTCAGTGTTTGTGAGCTCGTGCTGCTGCGGTAAAGAACCTGGGTTGGTTTCTCAGCACCCACATGGATACACATACACATAAGATAATAAAAATGAAGGCATGCTGGCCCATGCCTTTAATGCGAGCACTAAGGAGGCAGAGGTAGGCAGAACTCTTAGTGCCAGTCCAGCCTGGTCTACAGAAGCAGAGTCCAGCCTGGTCTACAGAAGCAGTTCAGAATAGCCAGGGCTACACAGCAAAGTTCTGTCCTGAAAACACCAAAAAATAAATAAATAAATAAATAAAAATAAATCTAACAAGACGGGGGGGGGCAGGGGGGGGGAGAAAGAAGAGGAGTAGGAAGTGGGGGAGCTCTACGTTGTGGAGAGAACTATGAGGAGGTAAAAAGTAAAGGAAGGGAAATAGTCACGGCCTCAACATTTTCCTGTCAAAAGACCAGATCACCCGTTGTTGACTTGGTCTCTTACCCTTAGGGTATCGGAAGCTGCTGTAGAAGCTACTGAAACACTGTCCTCCTGGGCAAATGGGCCCAGACTCTTAGTTGCATTTTCCTAGATCCCAGACTCTCTGTGAGGTGGGATCTAGGAAAATGTAGTTTTCAGGAGTTCCACAAGGCCCTAATCCAGGGTTATGAAATGTGTTTTAAAAAACAATGGAGTAAAAGAACCCGGGGCAAACGTGTTTCAGTATTGACACTCTAAATGGTCAGAGAAGGCAGGACGGGGATGTTGAGACCTGATAGAAACACGAAAAAGGCTTCCTCAGGCACCATTCTGTAAACCCCATTAATGTGGGCTTTCCCCCATGTTAATCTGCATACTTTACAGAACAGGATCGATTTAAACTGTAGATTGAGAGTGAAGTGTGTTACCCAGAGTCGGGGTTCTGGGCTGTCTAGTATAGGTGATGCTTTGAATTTGATCTCCAGCACACTTTTTCTTTTTTTAAGGTTGGTTTTGATTTAAACAACTCACTTCGGAATAAATGAAGAAGTCACTAAAAGCCGTATATGGTGCTCTGGAACTGCGCCGCCCACAGAAATTACTAATAAAGTTGAGGGTTTCAGAAGCAGCCCCAGACAGGCGCACTCTAGCTTCTTTTGATTGCGTATCACAAGATTCAGACAAGAGGGTAGTGTTTACTTGGCTACAATAGATGATGCCGATTTTATCATACTTTTTAAAAGCTATACTGAGCTGGGCGGGTTGCATGCGACAATGGAAAACATTAGGTGAGCAACTGCTCGAGTTTAGAAGTGCCACCAAGGCAACATGAAATCTCTGCTCTTTTCTTAACCGTGCAAGAGTTTTGCCTCGGAAATATTTAAACGAGAGTGGGAAGGATGGGTCACGGCTCTACGAACTGAAAGGCTGGTGGGTGTCACCATTATGGCTGCATAGGAATCTTTCCGAGTGAGTCACCTCGTATACTACAGTCTAAAAGCGTCTGTGAACACCAAAGCTTTGAGAACTGCTGTACCACAGTGGGATTGGGGATCAATGTCCAATCGTGTTCTTTTAGTGTACAGCGTATAAGAGATGCAGATTTCAGCAGCAGAGCCAGGAGAATGCGCTGGAAGGGAAGAAGAGGAATTAGTGGACAGAACCAGACTCTCATGAGGGCCGAGCGAGAGCGACATTCACAGGCTTACGAGTCTGGGGTGGGGTGGGGTGGGGTGCTCTCAAGGGACAGACCTGCATGGCAGTAATGGTAGAGAGATTGAGCAAAAGGAAAAGCTGGGCTATGATTTCACTGGGCATCTGGGCTGGTCATTAGACATGTCAAAACGCCACCTAGGAGTTGTTTTTTTGTAAGTCCCTGTTGGCCACTCTGAATTTGGCCTTCCCTTTAGAACAGATTGTAGTCTTGGACAAGTTAGAGCTCAGGAAAGGATGCAGCTGTAAACTTCATCAGTTTATTTTCCCTAGAGATGAGGCTAAGTCTGCCAAGCTGAAAGGGGATCTAAGCAGAGCATCATGGTATCCAACATGAGTAGTATTCCAATGGAGCACCACTTTCAGCAGGTAAGAAACCACTGAGGAGGGATGGAAAGACGAGAGGGATATAGGTTATCAAAGACAAGATTTGGCTTATGACAGGAAGTACACAAAGACAGTGGTTGGCCTCTGACAGGAAGTGGTTGGCAGAGGCTAAGCAAGTTATCCTTGCCCAAAGGGAACAGGTTGACTTTGAATTGGCTTCTTTGGATGGGCATAGTTGTTGAGATAAAGCTTCTTTAAAAAGATTTCATTCAGAAAATCTCACTGATGCCACTGTAGATAGGAGAATGTAGCAGGTCAACATCCATGAATCTAAGTTTGCATTAATAGAAAAAAAAATTTGCATTCTCCAATGCTAGGCACAAAATAATAAAAATAATCCCAGGTCCATAGAAGTTTTGGTCTCCATCTATTAAGCTGCTTGCAGCCACTACATTTGACCAGCACTATAGGCTAATTGTAGAATTTCCATCTCTATGAGCTAAATTTCCAAATGTCACCAATGATCTTTTGTTGCTATGGCTTGCTATTGATATAGATGTCAAGTATGGAGTCCTGAGAGTGTGACAGCATGAAATGTCTAGACTGCTGTTGTAGAATAGAGAGGTCCTACATGGGAGAGGTCCTACATGGCTTTGTAGTTTGTAACAGGGTATGATGTATAAAGATGAGTTTGACAGTTAGTCTGCATTGTCAACTTGACTGGATTTAGAATCGACATGAGGGCATACCTCTAGGTATATCCAGGGGGATGATTCTAGAAAAGTTTAACAACAGAGGGAAGACTCATCTTGAGTATGGACAGCACCATCCCATTGGCCAGACTCCTGGAATCCCCCTGCCTCCCTCTCCCACCTTTTCTAACTGCCCGTTCTGTCTCTGCCTTGCTTTCCTCTTAAGCTACCAGCCACACAAAAACCCTCCTCTCTTCAGGTTGATCTTACCAGAGCAATGACACCAGTAACTGACATATGTAGCCAAGCCACCAGTCACTGTGGTTTGGACTCTGCTCATCACTGCATCATTTTTTAGGGGCTTAATTTAAAAGCTGAGTTGCTATCTCCTTACTCAAAATAAAACTTAGCTCGTATCCTTCTGTTCCTATTATCTGGAAGATTGTATTAGTTCATCAACACCGTCCTCAAAACGACCCCTATTTCGTTTCTGACTTCAAGGTTTAACGCATTTACGTATTGTCATCTCTTCCTTGTACCCTCCCTTCCCCCTCCCCCATTTAACTTCATTCAGAAACTTTCTGTGAACTCGGCGACATTAGAGTTTCATAGTCAGCACAAGTATGTATATTTTCGGTACACAATTCATTCTTATGATCCTTACTTGTCTGTCTTGAAAAAGTCATGCTCATCAATGCCAACCCTCAATTACCACACCAAGATTCTGTGATGCCAATTAACTCCAAATCTCCATCATGTACAAAGATTTATGAATATTCCAACAGCATTTTGACTTGCTGAGGAGTAAGTTCTGAGATTGCTAACTCATGTTATGTCTTCAAGTATGAAAGAGTATCTTCAGGAAAATGTCATTTCCTTGTTTGAAAAGAATTTTTTTTTTAACTGAAAGTCAGTTTGTGCATTCATTTCTCCATATGTCATCTGTATGTTATATTTTTGTACTTTTATTCTTTCAAAAGTTGTAAGCATGGATCCAAAGTAATTTTAATGCACACTGAAAATGTTATCTTAAGGTCAGAATTTCAGTGATTCAGAAAAAATAAGGCAAGGTGATTTTAATTAGGATAATATTATCACTTATTGCGCCGTAACGGTAAGAAATAAAATCCATTACTTATAAAATAATTGATGTAATGATCGTCTGTATAGAAATGATGACCTATTTATAGATTTCTAGAATCCTAAGTGACTCTATGTAAATTTCAGTTTAATAATTTCTTAGAGTTTCTGCGTGAAAAATGGGACAAATTGGAACTAGTCCAAAACACTTATTTGAAATATATTTATCTTAAGCAAATTCTCTAAAACATTAGGCATTAGACCAAAGGGAAAAAATAATTGCCAAAAAGATTGTTTTGTAACACCATAAGTAGAGTATAAAATTCAACAACAACAAAAAAAGCTTTTCAAAGCCTGGTCTGCAGAGTGAGTTCCAGGACAGTCAGGACTACACACAAAGTAACACTGTATGGAAAAATCAGAAGAAAGAGAGAGAGAGAGAGAGAGAGAGAGAGAGAGAGATAAAGGAAAAGAAAGAACTTTGTATTCAAACAAAGGATTTTTCCATGATATGATTTTCTACCATAAATGTAAGTGGACAAATGATGATTCCTATATTTGGTAATACATCCTGCCTTCTCTTCTAGACCCAAACTTAAACCCAGGTGTGGTAAGAAGGAGTTTTAATGTTATAGATGAATTCTAAGGACAACCTCACTATTGTTAGCTAGAAGAAATGAACATTTACCAAGACAGGTCTAAACTTACTTATATCTCAAGTACCATTCATCCATTCAATAAATATTTATTAAATGTCTATTGTCTACTAAACTCTGAGAATATTAAAAAATAATATTTCAGATCCTTGCATCTGAGAAAGGTATTCTCTGGCTCCCTAATCCAAGTGATTTGAACTCTTGCTAACGAAAAAAAAAAGTGTTTTTGTCCATTCTTATTTTGAAAATGATGAAATCGAGTCATCCAAAGGGAAGAGGTTGTGTGGTGTTTACACTCAAGTCCAAAAGAATTCAAGCTCTATTCTTCTACAGGCTCTGTGATGCTGAACAAAAATGTGCTTGCCGTCTCTGGACGGACTGTGATGGTGGCAATGAAATGTCAGTAAACCATTCAGTTGTCAAAGCCTCATTATGCCTCGCTGGGAAGTTGTTTTCTGACCTACGCGTTACTTTCTGTGTGTCTAGTGCTTATGTAAAACTGCCTACAGAGAAGTATCTGCATTCATCGGTGGTGGTTTTCAGAGCTCAGACAAAACAAGTCATAACATTTAGACACCAATTTAGATAGTACGAATAATCTTCAACAATAAGTTAGTCACTGTCCTTGAAAGTCACTCAGACTTAGAGCACCTTTCTTCCCCAGAGAATTCTTACAACTACCTCCTATCAGCTATGCACAACTGCTGACACTACCAAGCCAAGCATAGGGACACTTCAAATAGATAGCCTGGGCTAAAGGCCAAGACCACTGGAAACTCCCCTCTAAGCTGTGCTTTTTCAGGTTGTGGTCATCTTTGGGACTTTCCCCCAAAACTTCTCTGTCAGTATAGAAGTTTGATGGCGCCATTTTCAGACCAGAATACAGGTTAGGAGGTTAAAGTGACGATGAAAAAAAAAATTGCTTTACATCTCGATTTCTCTATTCTTAAATCCTTCCTCATTTTTAAGTATCTTCTCATTTGCATACTCTTAAATCGATGTCTATTTGCATGTTGAAGTCTTCTTGTAAATGTGTTTTGCTTTCCCTCAAAATGATACACTCAACATTTCCTGACAGTCTATGTCCCAAAGAATTCTAGGTACTTTTGGTTTATTGTAACTTCGAGTAAAGAGAAAGTTTGCAAATAGCATCTGACAGGCTTCTAAAGTCATAAAAGTTACAAACTAAATGCTTTGTCAAGCACGATGCTGTAATTCATGTTTCTAGCAAGCTGTTTCTTCATTAAAAAGCCGGACTATATATACACATACATACAGAGAAATGTATTCAGAAACAATGTATCATGCATATTTAAGGGCTTGTTAGTAGAAGTACTAGATGACTAGATTTTATTTATTGCTTAGTTGAGTAAAGTTTTAGGCCTTGGAAATGACTGCAAGAATGGTATACTTTTATGGAAAAGAAAAAGGTCCTCATTGGCAGTAGGCTACCAAGCTATCTAAGTTATTTAAACCATTTTATTTTTCTACATAGGCCTACTGCTTCTACGTGTACTAGAAGACTAGAAGTCTATTCAGAATTGTTAGTTGCAAGCTATCTGTGACCCAGATACTGTTTGGATTTGCATGAGACATTTCCAAAGCAGCCTGGGAAAACCCACAAATTCAAAGCAGCCTCTTTCTCCTCACCCCATTTCTGCTGAGTCCAAGAACCTTATTTCACTTCCTGCATGGTAGGCATTCTTTTGGGACTATGTAAGCCATGACATCTGCACTGCTTTCTGACTCACTGTCGTGAGATGATACATGCTTGGGTGTAGGACAGCTGCTTGGTTCCCAGAAAAAACAAACAAACACAGCTCGGCAAGGAACTCAAGTTTTGCTCAAAACAATGAGAGTGTACCAGTCCAGGTTTTTTTTATTTATTTGTCTTTTAAGTTTCCAAATGACAGCTCCCAAGCCTGAGAAGATGTCTTAAATGAAGCCTTTGCTTCTGGTCCTGATTCTAGGCACATTCTAGAGTTTGTGGATTAACTGGCCAGGCTTGAACACTCTGGAAGCTTCACACACATAGCTCTAATTGTGGGAGAGCAATGAAGCACTATTCACAGACCTCTATTTGAGATAACTAGAACACCAATTTCATCACTATAATTGTCACTAAAAAAAAAGCATAGGACATTAAAAGTTCCATTTAGTGTACTACCCAAAGGCATGGTAGTTTCTCAGTTGGGAAGTGGAATAAAACAGAACCATTTCCCTCTCAGAACTTGCAGGTAGAATACATGGTGAGAATCAGAT
Organism: Rattus norvegicus; assembly: GCF_021556685.1. Taxonomy (NCBI): domain Eukaryota; kingdom Metazoa; phylum Chordata; class Mammalia; order Rodentia; family Muridae; genus Rattus; species Rattus norvegicus. The sequence goes on along the minus strand of NC_141536.1, from coordinate 28,408,799 downwards.
AAGATTATACAAGTCCAGGTAGTATATCATAAAATTATAAATACACAGGTATTTCAAAAGTAGACAGAAAAGTAACAAGTTAAGTCTCCTATTGCAGAAGCCCTTTTTACAAATATGGGGACCACTGTGCCCCAAATGCTATCTAGTACAAGAAGTGATAGATACTTCCAGTACCATTTTTTGGTGAGTGAAAGTGTACTTGTTCAATAAGGAAGAAAGGTATATCTGTACAGGGTAGTCAGAAAGAGAGAAAACAGGTAGAAAAACGTGGGAAACACTCAAGACCAAATGCTCCCACAAATGAGTCCTGACCACTGTGAGTTTCCCCTGAGGCATGACGAGACACAAATAAGAGATCAAAAGACTGGAACTGCACTGCAGGAGTTTAAATGATGTGCACTGGATACCTTGGCGTAAGTCAGTTATGGGTTTCCTGAATCTCAGTATATGTGTATTTAATGTATACACACACACACATATACCCATGTATACACACAGCACATATGTCTATGAATCCATATATGTGATCATCTCACATTTTTAAAGCAGAAATGAGATGATGCTATGGGTGTTTTTGGCGACATACATTGTCATTAGTTATAGGACGTGAAGATCTTTAACAAATTTCGAAGATTTATTTCTTGTTGAAATGCCAGCTCTTTAGTATTTCATTGTATGAAGGGCCTATAATTTATTTTGGCAGACCCTTGTTGAAAGACATTTAGTTGTCTGTAACTTTTTGCTATTACAAAAATTGTCAGAGTGAACCTTCTAACATCATTTAAATCTTCAGTGTTCGGCACAGTGTACATCAATCTTCCTGGTATTCCTGAAGCATTGCCACAAAGCCCCAGGGTTTCGGGAAGTGCAGTTTGAAAATCACTAAACAAGATGATCTTATATTTTCTTTTCCTCTCAATTTGTTTCTGTCTGATATTGTTTCTTACGATCTCTTGATAGTTTCATTTAAGTAAATGTGCCCGGTCTCTCAAAGCAAATGAATTTTAGGCTTCTTGGGTTTTGTTTTGTTTTTTTAACTTCCACGTTTTGTGTGCATTCCTCAAAGCCTAGAATAGTATTTAGTGAGACATAGGGAGCACTCGATAATCACATATTGAATGGCAACTAGAACTGAATTGGGTTGGAGAAATAATGTTTAGCTATACATGTTTTTCTGTTGATTGTAGTGTGTGGACCTTCAGTGAACCATGATCTCATCACGGAGAACTTGGATTGGCAGAAGCAGTTTACACTGTCAGACAGAGGCACGAAGGAGCGATGGGCAATTCTACCATAAGGGTGTCGCATTTCAGGTTTGCTAACTGCACGCTGCTCAAGAGGAGCTATTCATGCTTTAGTCTGTGTAATTTGGCACCTCTAAGAGTTGTACTCCAGCTGGCTAAACTCACAAAGAATACAACATGATTCCTATCCCCTCCTTGGTAGTATATTATATTGGCAAAATAGATATTAGCCCTTTCCCTTATTACCAGAAACTTTATTCCATCATTCTCTCCTTTATCTGAGTCTCAAGTTCTTTCTTTTCTTGTGTTCTATAAAATGTTTCCATCATGATGACCAAGATGGTGAAGACAGTGCTTGCATCGCAATAGCACCATTCTTTAATGTCCACGGGTGAAAACTTTTCTCCCTCCCTCTTCGCATGCGTGCGTGCGTGCGTGCGTGCGTGCGTATGTGTGTGGGTGTGGGTGTGGGTGTGGGTGTGTCCTGAGGTCAATGCAGGAATCATCATCCATTGATCTTTCACCATGCTCAGTGAGTCAGGGTCACCAATCAAACCCAGAGCTCACAGATCATTACTCTTCCTAGCCAGCTTGCTCTGGTAATTCCTTGAGGTTAAAATTATAGGTGGACCAAACTGCCCATCCTGAATTTATGTAGTTTTCAGGAATGTAAACTTCGTTCCTCGTGCTTGCCCAGTAAATTTAGTAAATATAACTTTATGATCTTTTGGGATTATTATAAAATTGAGGATGTAATTGTAATTGGTATATATATATATATATATATATATATATATATATATATATATTAAAACAAACATAAATTGTGTAATTAGACTAAATGATAAGTAAAATGTTTTGATCTAGGAAAAAATGAAGACAATGACTATATCTATACCCATATATTGAGATTTTGTAAAAAGAATCAATAAAGATTGTTCATGAGAAAGTTGGAGGAAGCAGATTTTCTAATTTGTTTTTCTGAGGATGTGGTTTAAAATTACTTTACATATACAAATTTGTAGGGCACAGTGTTACCTACATACTTGCCTATGGTCTGTAACACCTTCTAAAATAAACCAGTTTTCCTTCTCCTACTTATTCTGGTCATTATGTACCCTTTCCTTCTTGTTTTTCTGCATTCACGTGCCTCCCTTGAACTCCTTACCGCCCCCTCCCTTATATCCTGAGAGCTCCTGCCTTATCTCTCACTTCATTCTCTTCCTCTAGGCTTCCAAGTCCTTCCGAAGCCAACCTCCCCAGGCCTCCTTTGCCCTCTGACCCTTCCTTCCTCTGCAGGACTGTATTTCCCCTGCCTCTTTCAGCAACCTAAGCAGAACAATGCTAGAAGCAGAACTGGCCCTCTGACAAAAAAAGAGAACAGCTGGAAAGAAAACCTTACTCACAAAGGAGACAAGCATCTTCAAATGTCTGTGGGAGGGTTTGCTAAATCGTCTGCTTTTTCACACGTGGAACTTCCAACAACGGGATTTCCTCCTTGGTGAGGTGGGCAAGAAGCATGCACCTCAAACTAGAGGACAGCAAATCCAAGGAATTACAGACCTCTCGCTGAAGTTCAGCTCTTCTCTCCACCCTTTATTTGGGCCCTGACCTTTGCTTTTCTTTTTCACTCCCCTGACCCGAAAGCCCTTTTGCAAGAACTCAAAGAGCCAAGCTCTGCCCACAGCTGTGAGTCACCACTCTGAAACCTAGGCATGCATGTAAAGGAAGTATTGGGCCTTGGGGACTCAGGCAAAATAATAACAGCTCGTTTGTCCGTTTGTTTGCTTATTTTCTTAAACCTTTATGGAAGAAGCACAGGACCTGCTGGACCTCAATGTCTTTTCTAGAATCATTTTAACAGTACGCAGTAGAATTAAAATTCTCACAGTAGATCTCCTGCATTACATACAGCACAAACCACCACCACCAACAACAATAGCAACAGCAACAGAGGCGGTAATAGAGATGAAGGTAGGGAGGAATTTCTGCACAAGGGACCAAAATTCAGTGTTCACTGTTGTAGAGTGAACTATCAAAAGCATTTTTATTTATTTATTTATTTATTTATTTATTTATTTATTTATTTATTGGAGCTAGTTTAAATAACATGGGCTACCCTGCTGACTTTAGGGAAAAGGTAGGCCAGCTAAAATCCTCCCACCCCTACAACCATGCCCCTCTAAAGCCTTTCTTTCTAGCTCTCAAGTCTTTGCTTCCTATCTCTTGGGTTTTTTTTTTCTCCCACCCCCAGCCTTCCATAATCAAAATTGTACCCAGCATCAATTCTTTAGGTTCTCTTCCTGGAGACATGTTTGTCTACTAGAAGGCATGTTGTTTCTTAAAGACCTTGCATTTGCATTTTATTCGTGTAAATGCTGTAATACTCCGCCTAGTATAAAACAATGAGAAGCCAGCAAACTATGTTTCTCCCAGGATCCGTTTTTCTAGAGCCAAATATTACTAGCAATTCCCATAGTATGCCTATTAAAACTTTTAAATGTAAACTGAAACATCGAAGAGGTCCGTCTGACTGTACAGCACACCCCGCTGTATCTCTTCCAGGCATTTCTCTGTTCTCCACTCCCTAGGGAGGTGTTCAGGAGCAGACAGGAGTGTCTAGACACCTCTGGCCTCTTTTTAATATCAGTCCTGGAATGTGGCACCTTCTCTACCCAAGTATAGATCTGCCTGCTGGCAAATTCCTTCCTTCTAGTTTGTCCTTACTCTTTTGTTTTACTGCCAGAACAAAGTGCAAATATCTTTCTCTACTATTAAAGTCAATTACTCCCAAGATGCCCAAATGCTAGGGTTCAAAGTTCATTCTCAGACTCCAATCTTTGTTTTGTTTGTTGGCCTGGGACTTGACACCTTGGTTCTCAAGGTGAAATTAGGCCTGTGTTTGTGTCTGTGAAGACTAAACAGAACAAATATTAAACAAGCAAGCAAGACTTGATAGCATTCGTATTGCTTACAGATACACAAAAAGTAAGTAGAATTAAGTTATGATAATACTGACCACCTCATTTGTGTAAAATGGTTATTATTCATATCTAAATTTGGGGGCAGTCAATATTAATTGTATCCTTTAATAAATTTGCATGCTAGGAAGAACTTTCTGGAGAAGTGATAAACGAATAGCCTTACCGTTGGGAAGAAGCAAATGCTTATTGCTTAATAAACTTAATTCTATCATAAATCTAATTTCATCATGTTAGATATTGTTTCATAGGCTCAGCACTTCTTCTCTAGAAACATCACATTCAATCTGTGGAATGATTATTGTTTTGCACTCTCCTACCTAACCAGCCAACATGGATTGTCATAGTTAACTGTGATCTCGACACACAGCTGATCATCATTTGTGAATCCTGGGACAGGCACTAGACCCAAAGTCAAAAAGAATATTTTTGAGCAAGAACAGACAGCAGGTCTCTTTTTGCCAGGGACCTGCAGACTAGAAGGAATGTAGGAGCTATAGTCCCACACCACATGAACCAGTAACTGCTTCCTTACTAACTACACATGAAGATGACTGCGGGAACCATTGGCAAAATGTGCTATCCTTATCCCAAAAGTCTATTAACTTGTTCTGAGAGAGAACCCAGGTATTATCTCTTGAAAATGTTCCCCAGGGATTCAAATGAGCAGGTCCTAAAAACTCCTGACCTGGAAAATGTTCCTTGGGACAAAGAATATAATCTTAAGAGATGCAAAAACACAAACAAGTGGAAATGCAGATTTTAGGCTGAACCACATCTAACCCCCCCCTCTCTTTCTCTCTCTTTCCATCTCTCCCTCTCTTTCTTCTTTCTTTCCTTTCTTTTGCTATTCTACTGATTAATTCTTTATTTTTCAGTTACCTGAGCTATCTAGTAGCTTTCCAATAAATCCTCCTCTAGCCTAAGTCAATTTAAGTTTTACCTCTGTGATTTGCAAGCAGAGAAGAGTATACCAAGTCACCATTTTCATGGTGTCAGACTTAACAGATTTTCACTCTCGTGCAATAGCTTCTCTCCATTGTCTTCATTTACTAAACAACTCCAGTAGCAACCCAAGTTCTGTGGGACTCATAGGATAGAGTGAGTAAAGAGATCATACGGTTCCTTAATTTGAGACGTTTCCACTCTGGTGAGAAATCGGAGCATGTCGACAGAGAGAAAAAGCAGTCTAGGAAGATGTATGAAAGTACTTCTGACAGGTTCCTTTAAGAGAACTGTGTGCACAGTGCGGTAAAGTTCACAGAAGCCTTGACAGAGAAGATGGCCTTATGTTAATGCAAAAGGGACTTACTGTCACTGTGGCATGGTAGACAAAAGAGAGACAACATGAGGAACTATGTGGCCAGGGGTCTGTAATTAAGGGAAGTGTGTTAGGAAAACTGTGATGGCTGGGTTAAAGGTACATGCTAGAGACGGGAAAGTAAACATGGTGTTTAGAGCATAGACACTTCCTGAAGAACTTCCAAATGGCTTCTCCAGAGCAAGAATATAAATAAATATACACGTAGGAAAGATTTCTCAAGGTAAGTCGCAGACCGATGTTCCAAGTATTAGAAATCATTACCTTAGAAGGAAAGGAATAATGGAACCTTAAACTAAAAGTTTGGTAATGAACACCTACTAAAAAAGAGTGGCAGATTCTCATTAGTGTGATAACTGATTGAGGTCAGTTAATAAAAGTGTGGAGCCAGGTTTGCTGGGATAAACCTGTAATTCTAGGACTTGGCAGCTAAGACTCGAGTCCTGTGAAACCTTGGTCAGCCTGAGCCATGCAGCAAGACCCTGTTGCAAATGCCACAGTAAACCAAAACATACCAAAACAGAGCAAGAACGGGTATAGAACGAATGGAAAACATGAGCAAGCACAGTGAGAAACGACGTTTCCAGTGTCTTCTGCACTTGTTGCTTTGTTATAAATAGAATGTAGTCGCCCATATTAATATCCACGTTTGTTTTCGCTTCAAGACTAGTTCAAGGACAGATGGAACTAACAAATGAAAATGCTGCTGCTTGTGTCTAGGTCTGATCCTATTCCCATGCCTCCTAAGACAAGTGTATCCCACCCTGACAGTCAGACAGACCAGAGAACTTGCTGTGGGGGGCACATAGCCAACTAGTGTTGATGCTGACCTCTTTGGCACAGATGATGGGAAGAAATCCAGGCCATCTTGTTGAGTTTATTGGTAAATGAGCCAAACTGGAGGTAAGGCCTGAGATGTCTGAGTTCTCCAAAGGGGGAAAGTTGAGAAGAGTACTTTTGTATCTGGGTACAAGAGATTCTTAGAAGGATGAGGCTATTGTTCCTAATTTAATAATTTCCTTAATAGCTACTTAAGAACCTTGCTCAGCTCCCACTTCCTGAGTGACTAACACAATTTATTTCAACTCTACAGCCTGCAGGTATGATAGACCATATTTATGGAAACATAGGTGCACCACAAAGTTGTCATAGGTCCAGGGTGGGGCATCCTGCTGTGTCTGTGTGTTTTTTCCAAATATATTCATATCACAACTCATTATGTGCAGTTCAGTTTGTAAAACCCTCAACTCACAGGCTTTAGGTGCGGTGTCTCTACCTCATCGTAAGGTTTCCCCCACCCCTTTCACAAGGTTCTAGCCACTCTGAACTTTTTATTTTTATTGTCTGTAAATAGACATTATTTATTCTTGAGAATTTTAGATATATACACAGTGGAATATGATCATATTTAATCCCTTTTCTTGCCTCCGATTTTCTCCTTAACTTCTTCAACCTTCCCCCTTCCCAACTTTATAACCAATTAGGTCCAATTACTTTTACCCATATGTTCATAGGTGTGGAATCTTCTGGAAAACTGGAAACCTACATACATTAAAAAGAAGAACAATTCTTCTTCCCCAGAAGCTGTCACCTGCCAGCAACTCCTCAGTAAGTTGCAAGACCTGGAAAACACCCACCTCATTTATGCTGAAATTTTGGTTCCTATGACATTCGTTGAAATAGTTTTACCTTTTCCCAAAGTCTTATTAAACATATAAAATCATGGTGTCCAGAATAGGCCATACACACATACATACATACATACCTGCATACATATATACGTACGTACATGTACTTAACAGCATACTGCATGAGCTTAAAATATGAGGAAGGATGGCAAGTCTTTTCTTAACAATGAAGGAGGAAAAGGAACGGAAGGAAACAGTAGGCAGGAAGTGTCTTGCTCTGTCTAGTTTGTTTTCTTTTTTTCTTTTCATTTTTTTTAAATTTATTTATTCTTTAATGTATAGTAGTACACTGTAGCTGTTTTCAGACACACCAGAAGAGGGCATTGGATCTCATTATAGACGGTTGTGAGCCACCATGTGGTTGCTGGGAATTGAACTCAGGACCTCTGGAAGAGCAGTCAGTGCTCCTAACCGCTGAGCCATCTCTCCAGCCCTAGTTTGTTTTCTATAATTAAAAACAGTGACCAAAAGTGATATGGGAAGAAAGGGTTTATTTTAGCTTATAGTTTATAGCCCATCCTGGAGTGAAGTCAGGGCAGAATCCTGGAGGTAGGAACTGAAGCGGAGACCATGGAGGAAGGTTGCTTACTAGGCTGCTCCTCTTGGGTCCCAGATCATTTGCCCATGGGTGGCATTGCCCCTGGCAAGCTGAGCCCTCCCATGTCAATCATTAATCAAGGAAACGCCCTGCAGACTTTCCGACAAGCTGTCAGATGGAAGACTTTTTTCCTCAGTTGAGTTTCTTTTTCCCAGGTCAGTTTGCCAGAGATGTTAGGAACATTTTCAAAAAGTACTCTAAGCCTTTTTGAATAGCCTACACTCCAATGTTGACTGAAGTCTGGCCAGAACACCTTGAAACTTGGTTTTAGTAGTTAATGGGGGAGGGGGGCTGTCTTTTTAACGCTGATAACATTGGGGGCTAAAGGAAAAAACACTCTCTGTGTCTAAATTGATAGTGTTGGACTTCCTCTGTTATGTGGCAAGCTCACTTGGGACTAAACTTCTGAAAGTTTATCTTCTTAGTACCCCACTAGACGCTCACAAAAGTAGTGTGGAAATCCATGGTGCAGAACTAAGCACAACAGAGCACACCTACACTCTGAGTCCTTAGGCTGAGGCAGAAGGACTCAGAAGGAATGTAAGCATTCTAGACAAACATTGTGATACCCTGTCTAAAAAGGAAAGCAAACCACAAAAAGATATGCTGTGCGAATGTTGTATGAATGTGTATGTGTGTGCACATGTTTGTGTGGAGATAAGTAAATTAGTTTCTCTGGTAGAAAGGACAGGGGAAATTATTAAGGTTTTTAAATTTGTATTATTTATTAAAGTAATGACCTAGAAAGAAAGTTGATAAGTGAGCAAAAGTGGAATTCAAGAAGGAAATGAAGAGTTTGAAATTACAGCAAAATTTAAAACACCTTTCCAAGGCTGAAAAAGGGCAGCAGAGCAGTACCACACACATTAAACGAACTAGCCTCGCCGTGTGGCTATTGCAGAACCATAGAACATGGACCCGACGAAGGGTGTGGGGGAAAGGAACCTGATAATAGTAACACTTTCATTTACCTTTTTTGAGAATTTCTTATATGAGCATGTGTATACCTCATTGTCATGCCTCCTTCTCCTGTCTAGCTCTTTATACACTCCAGCTCTTACGTCTGTAAGTATTGCTGCTGTAAACACACACACACACCATTGAGTTCACTTTGTGTTGCTCTTATATGCATTCATTTAGGACGAAAGAGGACATCAAATTCTCTGGAATTGGAGTTATGGGTGGCGAGCTGCTATGTAGGTGCTGGAACCTGACCTTAGGTCCTCTACGAGAATAACAAGCATTTTTTAACTGCTGAGGTATCTCTCCAACCCCCTATTTAACTTGGCCTTTGTGCTTAATCTTTGCAATGATAAAAATGCTATGTCAACACAAGATGTCTTCCTAGGTGCCCTTGAAAAAGCAAAATTACTTTTCAAATATCCAAACTAAAGATGTAAAAGTACTTGATCACATGCCACTAGTTGTCTCTCCTTTGAGTCTTGATGTTGAAGTCTTTTCGAAACATCCAAGCTATCTTGGCAAAATCCCATTTTGTTTTTATGTTTTCTACTTTGCAGTAGCAGCCCCTCCTGAAGAGAACAAAGGCGTGAGTATGCTACTGTGAAGAAATATTGTGACCCAAATCCCGTGGGAGGGAGAGCTAAACCTTCAGAGAGGCAGACAAGCCTGGGAAACCAGAAGAGACTGCTCCCTGCACACACATCTCGGACGCCAGAGGAAAAAGCCAAAGGCCATCTGGAACCCTGGTGCACTGAAGTTCCCGGAAGGGGCGGCACAGGTCTTCCTGGTTGCTGCCGCTGCAGAGAGCCCCTGGGCAGCACCCCACGAGCGAACCTGAGCCTCGGGACCACAGGTAAGACCAAATTTTCTGCTGCAAGAAAGCTGCCTGGTGAGCTTGGGACACACGGAAGCAGAATTTCTCTAAGACCGGGCACGTTCTGTGTTTACCGGAAGTCCCACACCCGCGGATCCCGGCCCGCAGCAGCTCTCTGCTCCCAGACCCGGTGAGAGAGAGACGCAACCGCCTGGTCAGGTGGGCACTCCTGAGGCTGCAGAGCGGAAGAGACCACCAACACTGCTCACCCCTGCCCACATCCCTGGCCCAAGAGGCAACTGTATAAGGCCTCTGGGCTCCCGTGGGGGAGGGCCCAGGAGCGGCAGGACACCAGCCTGAGACACCACCGGAACCTGAAAGAAACAGACCGGATAAACAGTTCTCTGCACCCAAACCCCGTGGGAGGGAGAGCTAAACCTTCAGAGAGGCAGACAAGCCTGGGAAACCAGAAGAGACTGCTCCCTGCACACACATCTCGGACGCCAGAGGAAAACACCAAACGCCATCTGGAACCCTGGTGCACTGAAGCTCCCGGAAGGGGCGGCACAGGTCTTCCTGGTTGCTGCCGCTGCAGAGAGCCCCTGGGCAGCACCCCACGAGCGTACTTGAGCCTCAGGACCACAGGTAAGACCAAATTTTCTGCTGCAAGAAAGCTGCCTGGTGAACTCAAGACACAGGCCCACAGGAACAGCTGAAGACCTGTAGAGAGGAAAAACTACACACCCGAAAGCAGAACACTCTGTCCCCATAACTGACTGAAAGAGAGGAAAACAGGTCTACAGCACTCCTGACACACAGGCTTATAGGACAGTCTAGCCACTGTCAGAAATAGCAGAACAAAGTAACACTAGAGATAATCTGATGGCGAGAGGCAAGCGCAGGAACCCAAGCAACAGAAACCAAGACTACATGCCATCATCGGAGCCCAATTCTCCCACCAAAACAAACATGGAATATCCAAACACACCAGAAAAGCAAGATCTAGTTTCAAAATCATATTTGATCATGATGCTGGAGGACTTCAAGAAAGACATGAACACACTTAGGGAAACACAGGAAAACATTAATAAACAAGTAGAAGCCTACAGAGAGGAATCGCAAAAATCCCTGAAAGAATTCCAGGAAAACACAATCAAACAGTTGAAGGAATTAAAAATGGAAATAGAAGCAATCAAGAAAGAACACATGGAAACAACCCTGGATATAGAAAACCAAAAGAAGAGACAAGGAGCTGTTGATACAAGCTTCACCAACAGAATACAAGAGATGGAAGAGAGAATCTCAGGAGCAGAAGATTCCATAGAAATCATTGACTCAACTGTCAAAGATAATGTAAAGCAGAAAAAGCTACTGGTCCAAAACATACAGGAAATCCAGGACTCAATGAGAAGATCAAACCTAAGGATAATAGGTATAGAAGAGAGTGAAGACTCCCAGCTCAAAGGACCAGTAAATATCTTCAACAAAATCATAGAAGAAAACTTCCCTAACCTAAAAAAAGAGATACCCATAGACATACAGGAAGCCTACAGAACTCCAAATAGATTGGACCAGAAAAGAAACACCTCCCGTCACATAATTGTCAAAACACCAAACGCACAAAATAAAGAAAGAATATTAAAAGCAGTAAGGGAAAAAGGTCAAGTAACATATAAAGGGAGACCTATCAGAATCACACCAGACTTCTCGCCAGAAACTATGAAGGCCAGAAGATCCTGGACTGATGTCATACAGACCCTAAGAGAACACAAATGCCAGCCCAGGTTACTGTATCCAGCAAAACTCGCAATTAACATTGATGGAGAAACCAAGATATTCCATGACAAAACCAAATTTACACAATATCTTTCTACAAATCCAGCACTACAAAGGATAATAAATGGTAAAGCCCACCATAAGGAGGCAAGCTATACCCTAGAAGAAGCAAGAAACTAATCGTCTTGGCAACAAAACAAAGAGAATGAAAGCACACAAACATAACCTCACATCCAAATATGAATATAAAGGGAAACAATAATCACTATTCCTTAATATCTCTCAATATCAATGGCCTCAACTCCCCAATAAAAAGACATAGATTAACAAACTGGATACGCAACGAGGACCCTGCATTCTGCTGCCTACAGGAAACACACCTCAGAGACAAAGACAAACACTACCTCAGAGTGAAAGGCTGGAAAACAACTTTCCAAGCAAATGGTCAGAAGAAGCAAGCTGGAGTAGCCATTCTAATATCAAATAAAATCAATTTCCAACTAAAAGTCATCAAAAAAGATAAGGAAGGACACTTCATATTCATCAAAGGAAAAATCCACCAAGATGAACTCTCAATCCTAAATATCTATGCCCCAAATACAAGGGCACCTACATACGTAAAAGAAACCCTACTAAAGCTCAAAACACACATTGCACCTCACACAATAATAGTGGGAGATTTCAACACCCCACTCTCATCAATGGACAGATCATGGAAACAGAAATTAAACAGTGATGTCGACAGACTAAGAGAAGTCATGAGCCAAATGGACTTAACGGATATTTATAGAACATTCTATCCTAAAGCAAAAGGATATACCTTCTTCTCAGCTCCTCATGGTACTTTCTCCAAAATTGACCATATAATTGGTCAAAAAACGGGCCTCAACAGGTACAGAAAGATAGAAATAATCCCATGCGTGCTATCGGACCACCACGGCCTAAAACTGGTCTTCAATAACAATAAGGGAAGAATGCCCACATATACTTGGAAATTGAACAATGCTCTACTCAATGATAACCTGGTCAAGGAAGAAATAAAGAAAGAAATTAAAAACTTTTTAGAATTTAATGAAAATGAAGATACAACATACTCAAACTTATGGGACACAATGAAAGCTGTGCTAAGAGGAAAACTCATAGCGCTGAGTGCCTGCAGAAAGAAACAGGAAAGAGCATATGTCAGCAGCTTGACAGCACACCTAAAAGCTCTAGAACAAAAAGAAGCAAATACACCCAGGAGGAGCAGAAGGCAGGAAATAATCAAACTCAGAGCTGAAATCAACCAAGTAGAAACAAAAAGGACCATAGAAAGAATCAACAGAACCAAAAGTTGGTTCTTTGAGAAAATCAACAAGATAGATAAACCCTTAGCCAGACTAACGAGAGGACACAGAGAGTGCGTCCAAATTAACAAAATCAGAAATGAAAAGGGAGACATAACTACAGATTCAGAGGAAATTCAAAAAATCATCAGATCTTACTATAAAAACCTATATTCAACAAAATTTGAAAATCTTCAGGAAATGGACAATTTCCTAGACAGATACCAGGTATCGAAGTTAAATCAGGAACAGATAAACCAGTTAAACAACCCCATAACTCCTAAGGAAATAGAAGCAGTCATTAAAGGTCTCCCAACCAAAAAGAGTCCAGGTCCAGACGGGTTTAGTGCAGAATTCTATCAAACCTTCATAGAAGACCTCATACCAATATTATCCAAACTATTCCACAAAATTGAAACAGATGGAGCCCTACCGAATTCCTTCTACGAAGCCACAATTACTCTTATACCTAAACCACACAAAGACACAACAAAGAAAGAGAACTTCAGACCAATTTCCCTTATGAATATCGACGCAAAAATACTCAATAAAATTCTGGCAAACCGAATTCAAGAGCACATCAAAACAATCATCCACCATGATCAAGTAGGCTTCATCCCAGGCATGCAGGGATGGTTTAATATACGGAAAACCATCAACGTGATCCATTATATAAACAAACTGAAAGAACAGAACCACATGACCATTTCATTAGATGCTGAGAAAGCATTTGACAAAATTCAACACCCCTTCATGATAAAAGTCCTGGAAAGAATAGGAATTCAAGGCCCATACCTGAACATAGTAAAAGCCATATACAGCAAACCAGTTGCTAACATTAAACTAAATGGAGAGAAACTTGAAGCAATCCCACTAAAATCAGGGACTAGACAAGGCTGCCCACTCTCTCCCTACTTATTCAATATAGTTCTTGAAGTTCTAGCCAGAGCAATCAGACAACAAAAGGAGATCAAGGGGCTACAGATCGGAAAAGAAGAGGTCAAAATATCACTATTTGCAGATGACATGATAGTATATTTAAGTGATCCCAAAAGTTCCACCAGAGAACTACTAAAGCTGATAAACAACTTCAGCAAAGTGGCTGGGTATAAAATTAACTCAAATAAATCAGTAGCCTTCCTCTATACAAAAGAGAAACAAGCCGAGAAAGAAATTAGGGAAACGACACCCTTCATAATAGACCCAAATAATATAAAGTACCTCGGTGTGACTTTAACCAAGCAAGTAAAAGATCTGTACAATAAGAACTTCAAGACTCTGAAGAAAGAAATTGAAGAAGACCTCAGAAGATGGAAAGATCTCCCATGCTCATGGATTGGCAGGATTAATATAGTAAAAATGGCCATTTTACCAAAAGCAATTTACAGATTCAATGCAATCCCCATCAAAATACCAATCCAATTCTTCAGAGAGTTAGACAGAACAATTTGCAAATTCATCTGGAATAACAAAAAACCCAGGATAGCTAAAGCTATCCTCAACAATAAAAGGACTTCAGGGGGAATCACTATCCCTGAACTCAAGCAGTATTACAGAGCAATAGTGATAAAAACTGCATGGTATTGGTACAGAAACAGACAGATAGACCAATGGAATAGAATTGAAGACCCAGAAATGAACCCACACACCTATGGTCACTTGATTTTTGACAAAGGAGCCAAAACCATCCAATGGAAAAAAGATAGCATTTTCAGCAAATGGTGCTGGTTCAACTGGAGGTCAACATGTAGAAGAATGCAGATCGATCCATGCTTATCACCCTGTACAAAGCTTAAGTCCAAGTGGATCAAGGACCTCCACATCAAACCAGACACACTCAAACTAATAGAAGAAAAACTAGGGAAGCATCTGGAACACATGGGCACTGGAAAAAATTTCCTGAACAAAACACCAATGGCTTATGCTCTAAGATCAAGAATCGACAAATGGGATCTCATAAAACTGCAAAGCTTCTGTAAGGCAAAGGACACTGTGGTTAGGACAAAACGGCAACCAACAGATTGGGAAAAGATCTTTACCAATCCTACAACAGATAGAGGCCTTATATCCAAAATACACAAAGAACTCAAGAAGTTAGACCGCAGGGAAACAAATAACCCTATTAAAAAATGGGGTTCAGAGCTAAACAAAGAATTCACAGCTGAGGAATGCCGAATGGCTGAGAAACACCTAAAGAAATGTTCAACATCTTTAGTCATAAGGGAAATGCAAATCAAAACAACCCTGAGATTTCACCTCACACCAGTGAGAATGGCTAAGATCAAAAACTCAGGTGACAGCAGATGCTGGCGAGGATGTGGAGAAAGAGGAACACTCCTCCATTGTTGGTGGGATTGCAGACTAGTAAAACCATTCTGGAAATCAGTCTGGAGGTTCCTCAGAAAATTGGACATTGAACTGCCTGAGGATCCAGCTATACCTCTCTTGGGCATATACCCAAAAGATGCCTCAACATATAAAAGAGACACGTGCTCCACTATGTTCATCGCAGCCTTATTTATAATAGCCAGAAAATGGAAAGAACCCAGATGCCCTTCAACAGAGGAATGGATACAGAAAATGTGGTACATCTACACAATGGAATATTACTCAGCTATCAAAAACAACGAGTTTATGAAATTCGTAGGCAAATGGTTGGAACTGGAAAATATCATCCTGAGTGAGCTAACCCAATCACAGAAAGACATACATGGTATGCACTCATTGATAAGTGGCTATTAGCCCAAATGCTTGAATTACCCTAGATCCCTAGAACAAACGAAACTCAAGACGGATGATCAAAATGTGAATGCTTCACTCCTTCTTTAAATGAGGAAAAAGAATACCCTTGGCAGGGAAGGGAGAGGCAAAGATTAAAACAGAGACTGAAGGAACACCCATTCAGAGCCTGCCCCACATGTGGCCCATACATATACAGCCACCCAATTAGACAAGATGGATGAAGCAAAGAAGTGCAGACCGACAGGAGCCGGATGTAGATCGCTCCTGAGAGACACAGCCAGAATACAGCAAATACAGAGGCGAATGCCAGCAGCAAACCACTGAACTGAGAATAGGTCCCCTATTGAAGGAATCAGAGAAAGAACTGGAAGAGCTTGAAGGGGCTCGAGACCCCAAAAGTACAACAATGCCAAGCAACCAGAGCTTCCAGGGACTAAGCCACTACCTAAAGACTATACATGGACTGACCCTGGACTCTGACCCCATAGGTAGCAATGAATATCCTAGTAAGAGCACCAGTGGAAGGGGAAGCCCTGGGTCCTGCTAAGACTGAACCCCCCGTGAACTAGTCTATGGGGGGAGGGTGGCAATGGGGGGAGGGTTGGGAGGGGGACACCCATAAGGAAGGGGAGGGGGGAGGGGGATGTTTGCCCGGAAACCGGGAAAGGGAATAACACTGGAAATGTAAATAAGAAATACTCAAGTTAATAAAAAAAAAAAAAAGAAATATTGTACACAGACTGGACTATGGTGCTTCTTTCTCCTGCTTGGGAATGGCTAATGCTGTCTCTGATACAGTCCATACTTTTGATTTTCACAATGTTGACTACGACAATGAACAATTTGGTTAATCTTCCTGTAAAAATTGATTTTTCTTGTCCTCCGATATTTTGTACTAATAAGAATCTCCCCTTTAAGCATAGCTGGTTCTGCCTCATCAGTCATAGACTTTCATTTTAGAGTGAATCTTGTAATTGCAAATTTAGAAGCAGTCCGGACAAAAAATGGCATTCTGGGGAACACCATCCAAGTTTATGCTGATATCCACACCCTTTATAACGTGCTGTGAGTTATGATATCATTTGATGAAAGTCTTTGACATGGTCCCACTACTTCAACATGCAAAGACAAATGCGGGTGCTAACTATTTAGGGGGGAACTCACCCTCTGGTTGGTTATAGACTGCTACACAGTTTAAGGAGCTACCTTCAGACGCAATAGAATCTTGAACAGTTCTAATGGCAGTGGCACTGACTGGCCTTTCCTGAAGTATTCTGTCAACAGAAAAGTGGGAAGATCGATAGTGTCGGGTTCAGCTTCCCTTGTGTAAAGTTTTCTTGACTCATAACTTCCTTCTCTAGGATCGAAAGCAACAGGATCCAACTTCCAAATGGGGCAAATGCATACTGTACAGAACTGAAAAGGTATTTCAATGTGTCCCCTCTATTTGACCTCAGAACTTTTCGTGAATGTCTTAAAGTGACTAATTGAAAAAGGAACAAGAAAAACAAAACAGAACAAACAAGCAAAAAATGAAGTACAGAATTTTGTCCTTTTCAATCTGTGAATTAAATGAAAAGTAATATGTTAAAATAAAAGAAATGTTATCAACTGCTCTACTTATGGGAAAAGCAAATGAACTAGACTCATGGTTTTTTTTTCCTTTTATAAAGATTTTTAAAAATTATTTATTTTATGTATATGAGTACAGTGTTCTAGTTCTACTTCTCTCAGCCAGTTTCTCTTACTGGCAGACAGCAATGTGCAGTTACAAAGAAAGAAGTAATTATTTTGTTATTTATCTTTAAAGGTAATCTTGTAAGAATCTTAAAAGAATCACCAATCCAAAGGTCTATATAAAAATCATATCTACCGTAAATACTCACAATGCTTATCTACTCATCAGCAATTTTAAACAAATCATATCTGGAAGCTGAGGGCAGAAGTGGGTATAAGAAATTACTCATCACTAGTCCAGCCTCAGTGAGAGTCACATCAGCCAGTGCTGCCATTGTTCTTGTTCCCTGACCATAAAGGGTCCTTAAGCTTAATTAATAAGAGTGTGCCTTTCTCAACTTCAAATTGTTTCCTAAGATTTTCTACATCAGAGCCAGTAGTAAAAACATCTCAACCTAGCTTCACTAGCAACTTTTTTTTTTTCAAATGTTTTCTGCTGACAATCTCCATCTCTAAGTTCTTCTCTAGAGCTAGAATCATTAATCTGCTCCAGCAGCAATGCCTGAAAGAGATCAAGCATTAGTACAGTGGATGCCAGAGATACTGTCCAGTGAGGTACGCGAAGCTCCCTTAAAGTTCTCATAGAATTCTTAGATTAAGAGGGACGTGAGGGCAGCGAGCAGAGAACTCCTTAAGAGCATAAAGTCCTCAGGACACAGAGTTCTTGGGGCCATGCCACACCAAGGCCCACCCATGTGGCTGTGGTAACCCATGGGCTGCATTCCATGAGTTCTAAAGCCATTTGTCATTCCTTCTGCATGGCCCTCAGCACTTTTTGGAGTATGTAATGCTATGTAGCTAATGCTACCAGGCAGCTCAGCTCTTAAACATTTAAAGATTTAATTCCCATTCTTAAGAAGTCACTTGAGGGTCCAGCTGTTCTCTGGGATACCTCCTAGAGAGCTAGAATTACTTCCTTAGAGAATTGGGCTTCTCTAACTAGAGAACTTTCTAGGAGTAGAGAGGCATGGCAGAAAAGTGCTCCTACAAACCTAGAACCAGCGAGCAGTTCAGTTCTCTCGAAATCCATTTCTAAGTACGAGGTGTGTGATCTTATTTGTTGAAAACAAATAAGAAAATAAGAAAGCTTATTTTTTGACGGACACTACTTTTCCCAGTCACATCTGCTGCCTACCAGTAAGATCTGTGGTACGAATGACAAGGGAAATGAAACAGAAAAATCGTTAAGTAGAGATTGGAGAGGACTGAAGCAAAACAGTGTCTTCAGGACATGACGGGATTGCTGTGGTTATGAACTCACAGCAGTTGTGATGCCTGCGTAAGAGCCATACAAGATCGAGCCAGTCACTCACGAGTCCAGCATAGACACAGGGAGGGCAAATGAATCCTCAGCCCTGATTGAGGATCTCCGATGGTCAATGGTGGGGGGGTGAGGGATCAGTTTTCTTTAGGGTGTAAACCCTGTTAGTTTGAGCAAGTTCCAGGGTGCACCATCTCTATGTAGCTCGCACTAATTGGACTCAGTAGGCTACATATAGGAAGATGATATGGAGTTGGGCGAGAAATAAGAGGATCTAGGAGGATTAAGAGAAGGGGATTGGGGATGAGTATAGTTGAAATCCATTGTATACAGGTATTGAATTCTCAAAGATTGACTTAAAAATATTAAGTAAATGAATAAATCAGGTTTTGTTTTTGGAATGGGTACTTTATTCATAATATGCATGTTGTGTAATAGAAAAGAGTTTACATTGAAGTACAAACGGTTCTGTTTAGGTGACTGGAATGTAACTTATAAGAAGCTACACTTTAAAAAAGTCAGAGATTTCTGAGGCTATCTGGCTGGTGGTCACAGAGAAAAGCCAGCATGTGTTGTAGGATATCTTTTATATACTCTCTGTCAATTTGATACTTGTCATGGTTTGAATATGCTTGGCCCAGAGAGTGGCACTTATTTGGAGGTGTGGCCTTGTTGTAGTAGGTAGGTCACTGTGGGCGTGGGCTTTAAGACCTTCACCCAAGCTGCCTGGAAGCCAGTCTTCTGTTTTCCTTCTTCACAAGATGTAGAATTGTCAGCTCCTCCTACACCATGCCTGCTTGGATGCTCTCTGGATGATAATGGACTGAACTTTGGAACTTGTAAGAATCCAGGCCCATTTAAATGTTGTCCTCATAAGAGTTGCCTTGGTCATGGTGTTTGTTCACAGCAGTCAAACCCTAAGACACATGTGTGCAAACAGCATATGTTGATGATATCCAGCCCAACTCTTCCTCCTCACTATCATTCCTCACAAAGTCCCCAATATGTCACCCGTATACCTTCGTGTCTTCTCCTTTATATGTGTGTATGGCCAGTGACAGCCAATTAGCGCTGCCTGATGGGATAAGTAGTCTTGCCCAGGCCTTGCGTAGGTAACAATTGCTACAGTACGTTCCTGAGCACAACAGCCATGTCATGTTCAGAAGCACCTTACAGCACTCTTCCTCATTTACCAGCTCCTCCATTCTTCCTACCTCCTCTTCTGGGATGTTCCCCAGTCCCTAGGAAGGTCTACATAGGTGTGCCATCAAGACTGAACAGTTACATATTCTTAGTGCTTTGGTCAGTTATGAGTCTCTGTATTTAACTGTGATTACTATAGAAAGAAGTTTCCGTGGTCAAGACTGAACACCACATTCATCTACGTACACAAACAGAAGTATTTATAAGGGAATTTGACAACATATCTATTTAGTGAAACAACAGTGGTAGGTTCCTGCCTTATGAGCACGTTTATGGCAGCAGGCATGAATTATTTCTTGTGAAGCAGGCCTCAAATGTAATTAGAAAGGAGTTCCTTATACCCACTACCTTCATGTCTCTATTATACCGGTGGATACATCTTGCCTGGGGGGTTGGCTTTGTAATACTCAGGGTTCACTTGTGATAGTAATTTTCTCCTCTTGTAGCCTGTACAGTATCTTTTAGCACCATGAACACAAGGCAGAAGAGAGGAAGTCTTCAGGTCAATTGCAACTTGATTCCTCTATGCTTTGTAACTGTGCTGTGTATTCAGTAATAGGGCTTTACCAACTAGTTATGGTGGGTAACCAAGAGTAAGGCAATAGCCTATGTTGTTTTGGGGGCCTCTGGTGCCTCCCTAGACTCCCAGGAAGGTATTTATTGCTTAGTGCTGAGATTTTCTTTAACTAATGCATGTCTTCTGTGGGAAGCATACTATGTAGCCATGTGTGGCACCTGCGTTCAAATCCCTTATTTTAAATTGTTTTTACAAAGTAGCGGGTTTCTACCTGGAAAATTGAACAAATATCCTTTTTGTCCCTTTGTGGGCATAGACAGAATGCTGCTAAAACTGGTGTTAGACAAAGTTTTTTTTTCTTTTTTTTCCAACCTATGTATTTTTGAGCTCAAACTCTTTTCTTATTTTGCCTGTTGTTCTTATGTTAGATGTGAAGAAAAATTAATAATTAAAAACATTGTGTTTATTTGTTAAAGCCTTCAAAACTTTTCTGCTTCTTCCTTCTCTTTAGATTATCACCAAAGTATCAAGCTCATTAGTTGTTAGCTACTCCTTAGAGAGAGAAAAGTTAGAAGAAAGAAACAAGATGATAATCTGGGTAATTTTAGGCTGTTTGCACGCACAACAACTTGAAAATCAGGTTTTGGTGTGTATTCTTATTTTAGGCTTGCCCTTGTTAACATCCTCTGAATAAACAGGTGCGTGTACTTCCCCAAGCTGTCACTGTTGTTTATTTAGCCTGTGTGCCTCAGAATCTACTGATGGATGGATGGTACTCAACCAGCTTGAGGGTTGACTTTCAGAAACTAGAGTCTTGAAGTTTTAATGAGAGTTTCTTAAAACATGGCCCAAAGAGTTTATTAAAATAGAGCCTGCCTCTCAAAGATACCATGACACTATCACATTTTCACGTTCATTCTAAGAAAAATGATTATGAGTAATAACTCTCAGCTTTCAGATACTGCTTTTCATGTTCAAAGGGCTTGAAAAACATTAATTAAATCACTGGCAGTCAAATTAGATCAATATGTTCTCTATATGTGCATAGCTGTACCTTCTGTGTACACAGTCTTCTAAATCACACCACAGCAGATCAAACATCTCCCCCCTCCCCCATTTGAACTTGGTTGGCTGACATTGACTCCAAGCAACACATAATTACTGAAAGTCTAGTCATGAGGTGGAATTATGTAAGCCTTCTTTGTTTTTAAGGGAAAACTGACATTCGTCCTTGATAAACGGTACAGGATGAAGCACAGTAGGAAATGCTTCTCACTCTAGGCCAGAAGGTAACAATGATAAACCATGCTCTCTTGCATTGCAGTATGGAATAGCTATATCCCAATGAAAGATATTTCACCAAAAAAGAATATATTTTATACTACCTAGGTTCCTGGTATTTTTGGTCTCTCTCAGCAGCAATAACAAGAAGATCTCTAAGGCTTAGTATGACGTTAATTTCAGCAACATGGTAATTGTTAAATGCTAGGAATCTGTAGTCACTACTGATTCAAGGATCTTTTAGGCTAGCAAACTAAACATAGTGAATTTCATGATTATCTTTAGAATAATTTTCACATCTTTTTCCTTCAATGAATTTAATGCAGCTTTCCAAATCACCCCAAGAGATTAGGCGCTCCCAACAGACTCCCAAATGAAGTATATTCCAACTAAGAAAGAGTGCTAATAGCATTCCGTCTTTCAATAACACCTAACAAATTAATTTACTCTACTCACTAACACAATACAATCAGGAGAAGGCATGCACATACATGTATGGACACAACCGTGGCCAAAGTCTGGCTGCCTTATCCTTGGAAGCTCAAGGCTACATCACTTCAAATTGATGGCTTCAGGTTTCTTCCTCTACTTTGCCTGCCAAATTTTCTAATCTATTTCCAGGGAGGAAAAATACTCCTTAATTGTCTTGCAGTGTGCTAAACAAAAGAGCATCTGGTTTGGCTGAGCTGTCTTCTTCCAGATGGCAAAAGGACCACTTGAAGTCATGGTAGCTGTCTCTGCACACTTCACAGGATGCTTTTGTTTCTTCTTGGTAGAGAGGCTTGCCTTCTAGCTCCTTTCCTCTATCTGAGATTTCTCTTCTTCACTAGTGAAAACCCTGAGTTCTGTGAGAATGTATGATGTATCTAAGATCGTACTTGCTGCCTACCTGGTTGAGGCATGACAGGCAATGAAGTTGTTAGGTTATTGCTATATTCTGAGAGAAGATAAGTGTTCTGGGGGTCATTTATGTGATGGAGTTTTGGTCCTTTAAAGTAAATCCAATTCATTTTGAAGATATTTTTTTCTTCCTTTAATATAGAGACAAAAATTAGACACAGATAGGAAAATGTAAATGGACCTAAAATTCAGTAGTGTCCCTAAAGGTAATTAGAACACATGTACTTTGTAGATTTCGAGTTGCGCTGTTTATTTCAGTCAGCATTCATTGCCTCCATATCACTTCTGACTCTTCAGAGACATTCCTTTCTGGTGTCACACATGACATCATTGTTGCTAACCAGATTGGCCTTTGCTTAATGCTTATCTCTTTGACCTTTCTGGTGCATGCAGTGCTATAGATTTACTGCAACTAACACCACCTACCCACTACTAAGTGTGAACATTTTCATCTTCTTTGCTAACCTTGCCAGCAACCTTGTCTACTTCTTATCTCCTGTCTGTATTATCATGCAGGCTTGCATTTGCTTACCCAGGTCCCCATCTCTCCTTCAAATTCCCAATGCCAGAGGGACTAATCTTCCAGTGTCCTTACTTTAACCTGACCTCAAAAGCCCTTCTATTCACAAGGCTTCAGTATCTCCCTTAATTCTTTCCTCCATGCTTTCCCTAGTTTCTTATTCTAGATGCTTTTGGCTTCTCATCTAGTCTCGAATACATGACATGTGACTCCTTTTGGGTCTCAGTGAGAACTTGCTTTATTGCTTTGACTTTAGTACCTAGAAAACTGTGCAGAGTTCACTAAAATTTGTTGAATGATGACTGTACAGACCATATCATTCCCAATCTAGTCAGCTAATAGCCCTCGCCATTACTGTATTACTTCATCTTGCTATACACAGGGTTGTTCTCCCTGTCCATGGATTATATTTTGTATTATGCTTGGTGCATTGACAAGAAGATTACAAGCTACTGAAAGGTAGAGGTATTTTTATATTCTTCTTGCCTAGCAACATTATATATATATATATATATGTATATATATATAAATCACTTTTTTATTTATTTTCTACTCTAACACATAATTCGGCATAGAGAACATTTACATTAGTGTGGCTGAAATAAAAATAAGTTGACCATAAAAATGGCAGGATAAGATCCACGGACAGGGCCCAGGCTTTCTGTCTTCTATTTGATTTTCAAATTATGTTTGTGGAATGAGAGGTATGATGTGGAGGAGCTTCCTTGGGAAGATAGCTTATTTTCTTATCCAGCACTTTGTGGGCTGTTCCTAGACTCTTGCCATATCCCCCCCCCCCCACCTTAGACTTCCTACCTTTTATTGTGTCCTGTGTATGCTCACCAAACCCAAGTCATTGATGTCCAATATTCCTAACAAGATTATGGCCTTCTGATCTTTTCACTTCATTCCCCATCCTCCTTTCTCTCCTCCCCAGACTACCCACAATGATTTCCTACTAACCTGTGACTCAGGTTGAAATCTAAGTCCTCTCCCAATGGTTCTATCCTGCATTTTGGCCTGGCTTGCTCTTGTTTCTTAGATACCCTGTTTTACTTCCCTGATCTAACTTCTCCTCACTCTTGGTGTGCCTGTTTTCTTCACGGTGCTTTAGTCCAAACGTTTTATTTTACTTTCTATCCTACACCCAGCGCTCTAGACGACGAATCTCCTTTTTGATGTTGTGGTCTTTAAGAAGTCTTTTCTTAATTTATGTGTGTCACTTCCCCACTTAACATTTGGAAATTACTGTTGAGTCCTTGATTATTAGTGTTGAATTATCATTTCATGCCTCATATTTTACCTCACCAATAATGTTGTAATTTTCTTGACAATAGAGATTTCATAACTCTTTTAATCAGGCACAGCCTTTGGCACCTCTGAGGATGAATGTGTTTGGTTGGATCAAGGTTCCAGAGTGGGGGCCAGAAGTGACTGAGATCATGCAGATGATCCCTGACTGAGAGATGCAAGTTGCATAACAGGAATCCTTGAACAAACTGGGGTGAAATGGCTTCTGACAGCATTACCTAAGCTCACACTCACAGATCATGTAGACTGAGACAGAGCCTCCATGGCAAAGAATTTTGACATTGAGTGACTTTACGCTTGTAGCTCTAAATCCTATGCCGACAAGTATGTGAGACAGGTCTAGGAAAACTGGATATGTTGGTGAGGCAACTCAACTTCTCTGGACTTCAGATCTCAATCAGAAAAAAAAAAAAAAAAAAGACTCCAGGTGATCTTAAGGAGCAGCCGATTCATTTACAAAATTATGGTTCCTTTTCCAGATTGACGAATAGGCTTGGGGTTTTACCCCAATATTTTATTCTGTGAAATAGGATTTACTAGATTCGTTTGCCATTTGGAATTCTCATTTTCAGCTTTCTGCATTCACTTTTGTGTGTGTGTGTGTGTGTGTGTGTGTGTGTGTCTCCCAATTTGTGTAAAAGTAGATGGACAGATGGTTTATTAGGCTTTCTAAATGCCCATGACAGTGTTGTTCAAGTCAGCAGTGGTTGTAAGCTTTGGAAGTCCACAGAGAGTGTGGGTTTTGTTTAGAACAGAAAGAAGATCGTTTCACCGTTCAATTTAAGGAGAGCAATGTTTTCCTCACATAACTTTAAGCAACTTGTGGTTGTAACTCCAAAGGCCTAATCAGTTTGTTATTTTGGTGTGCTTAATACATTTCTGCACTACAGTCTGCTCCAATTTGTAGCTTTAAAAATAAAGTTACCAGATAAAAGCATAGACCCACTTTGCATGTTTTGTCTTTGCATGAATCATTTAATCCACAATGTGATCCCAGATTCGAAATCTCTAATTCAGACACATAGAGATGTAAAGGAGGCAGATTCCTCTCTTTATAGAAACCCTTTGGAGTTTCTTGGGTCCTTTCTGACTTTTAATTGCTCTGTGACTGCTCCTGTGATCGGGACCCCGGGTATGTTAATTATTAATACTCTAAGATGCATCTGAAGTACGTATAGTATCGACAACCAAGAGGCTGCAAATAACTTGGGTAGAGGAAAAGCCAGCACCAGCTAGCAGAGGTCCCGCAGGAATCCCGAGGGACAGAGAGCGGGCGTGAAGACCAATTCCGGCAGGAGGGTGTGCACTTGCCAAGCGGCGTCCCTGAGGCTTAGGCGCGCCCGGAAGGACCGGGAAAGGGACTACAGGTGCCGGCTAGTCACCTGCCTAAGAACGCGCGACCGGGTGAGTCAGCCCACAGACTTCTTAGGAGGAAAAGAAGGCCGCAGCGCGAGCGGAGGCAGCGACCAGAGGTGTGAGAGAGTACGGAAAAGCCGAAGGGGCGGCGGGGGCGCTGGCTTGACTGGAAAGCGTACGAGGGGCCCGTGGGCGGAGGGAGAGCAGGTGTGAGGAGCACCGCCACTGTGGAGAGTTCCCCCGCACCGAGCGGCCTCTGAGTCAGGGATTATGCGTGGAGCAAGCCGTCAGGGGGCGGAGCTTCGCGCTTGTGGGCGGGGAGGGGCGGGATGAGGGCGGGGCCGGCGCCTGACGCGCCCCAAGGCCGCTGCAGCTGCTGCGGGGAGGGGCTGCGGCCTCGGTGGCGGCCGCGGGGGAGGGGCTCGGCGTCAGCGCGTCGCCAGCTGGGCTGTCGGTGGCCTGGAGGGAGCCGTGGAGGAGGAGGAGGAGGAGGAGAAGGAGGAGGAGGTGAGTCGCCTTGGCTGGGAGCTGCGCTGGCCGCGGGAGGCGGGGAGCGCGGCCCCTCCCTCCCGGCGCCCGCCTCGCGGGGCCGCGCCGCGCGGAGTTCCCAGTGGGGCGGCGGCCGCGAGGAGCGGAGGGGGAGGAGGGCGGAGCCGGGGCCGCGCTTCCCGGGCGCACGCGCGGCCTCCTGCTCTGCCCGGCCGCGTTGTGGCCCCCGGCGACGCTTCTTGAAACGCGGAGTCTGGGACGGGCAGAGGCTGGACCGACCCTGGGACGCCTTGCCGGGGCTCCCGCGTGGCGAGGCCCTGGCCTGCGCTTTCCTGGTCCAGATCCCGGCGTCCCCATCTCGGGCGGCGAGAACCAACACCTCGCGCCCCCCATTAGAGGATTAGGCATAGGCCTGACGTTTCCGCAGTCCGGTCGTTCTTACGCAAGGCAGGGTTCTTGGTGTTAATAAGTCTTTACAACTAACTGAACTACGGCAAAGTTGCATTAATACATCAGTTTAACCCTTGGTCTCGCGGTAGGCAGCGTCCGCATCCCTACTCCCATTTTGAGGGAGTAGTGCAACTTTTATAGTCTTAGAACTACGTCTCATTGGGTAAGCTTTGAGGTAATTCTTAAGTTAGCCCCTGTGATGGGAAGTTCAAAGAAAAGGGGTTACATTTTCCCTCCCACCTGTATCACAGTTTGGAATTGGAAAACGTGAGTTGAAGGTGATGGTCCACAACACCGAGGAGGATCGTTGTCCCCTCCTGTGCCCAGCTTGCCTTAGTACCCCTGAAGTTGACTTTAAAGCTTACTGTAGTGGTTAGGTAAAGGAACTGCTGGGGGAAAAAGCGGCAGTATAACTCAAACAGAACCATTTTATTGTGTAAGCTTTAGCAGTGACAGAAGTTTCATGTTGGAACCACTAAGTGAGATACTGAAATTTAATTAGTGCATTCCAGGTTTTGATGGGGAGTAGATTCTTCTCAGCTTCAACCGAGAAGAATTATACACTGTTGTCCTTAGGGTCTTGCTTTGTATTTATTGAAATAGTTTCATCTTGAGCGCTGGGGAAACACTTTTTGAATCAGGATAGTTCGACAAACAGTTAGTAGGTAATACCTATTACTAATACACTTTACAGCACCATAGTGTCTTTTCTTTTGCTCTGAAATCATGTTGACATTTTTACCTTATAAATCATACACTAATAGGATTTTCTGTTTGGGAGGGACCTCAGGAGTATAATGTAGCTTCACTATTTTACATTTTCAAGAGATTTAGAAGGAACTTACAGTACCACTTGCCTTTATTAAGCATTTAGTTAGATGAACATCCTTCTGATGGACACACTCTTGTACCAAACTTGATCTTGATTTGGCCAACTCCCTAGCCCATCGAGCAAAGTAAAATGCTTTACTGAGCTCTGGTTCTCTCCCTCTTGATTATGGTATCTTAAAAACTGCCAGGTAGTCACTAACTTTCTATTTTAGCCTCCCTTTCAGATCATATAAGAATCATTTCTAATGTTGACACCTTAGATACAAATGATACAGTTGCTTGTAGTTAGTCAACTAGCCTTACATCTCTAAGTTGAAGCATTTCTTTCTATTTTAGTTTAAAAACTTGAATTTAGTCATTTTCAGTTTAAGGATTATTCAGATTTCAGTTCTTTTTCTTTTTTGGAAACAGGTTATTATACAGCCTAGGATCGGAATTTACTATATACTTGAGGCTGACCTTGAACGTCTTATCCTCTTGCCTCCACTTTCTACCACACTGGGATTAGTTGTATTCTTTAAAACACATGTTTATTTTAATTAAAAGAATGTTTGTGTGTATGTGTGTATGTATGTGAGTGCAGTTGTGTATGGAAGCCAGAGGTGACAGACTCCCTGGAGTTGGAGTTGTGTAGATTCTGGGAACTGAACTTGGGTCTTCTTTAAAAGGAACACATATTTAAAAAAAATTAAAAATGTATTCTTCTTCCATATTTTATTATATCCTGACCACAGTTTCTCCCTCCTCTCTTTCCAGTCCCTTTTCCCCCACTACACCTCCATTGCTCTTCAGAAAAGGGCAGGCCTCTTGTGGATATCAACCAAACAAGGCATGTCAAGTTGGAGTAAGCCTAAGAACCTCCACTCATATTAAGGCTGGACAAGGCAACTCAGTAAGAGGAAAAGGGTCTCAAAAGTAGGCCAAAGACTTAGAGGAAGCATTGTTCCCACTGTTAGGACTAGATCCACAAGAAGACCAAGCTACGCAACTGTAACACGTATGTAGAGGGCCTAAGGCAGACCCAGGCAAACTCCCTGATTGATGGATGGTTCAGTTTCTGTGAGTCCCTGGGAGCCCAGGTTAGTGCATTCTGTGGTGTCCTTGACCCCTCTGGCTCCTAGAATCCTTCTCCTCCCTCTTCTGCAGTTTTGTTTGACTGTGGGTTTCTGCTGAGAATCGGACCAGGCACTAATCTATGAGTATAGCAGCATATCATTAGGAATCATTTCATTGATTTGTTTTATTTTATTTTGTCAGTTGTGTTTGGTTCTCTCAGAGGTGTCTGTGCCCTCCAGCCACTTGGTTCTGGCCCTTCAGGTTGGGTGAGTGGTTGGCTCCGCGTGAATCTCAAGCTAGACCAGTCATTGGTTGGTTACTTCCACAATCTCTGTGTGACCTTTATCTCAGACCGTCTGCAGACAGGACAAATTGTAGGTCAAAGGTTTCACATTTATAGCTGATAGATCAGGTCTGTCCCTGCCATTCGTGTTCTTGAATCGGGAAGTCTGTGTGTCCCAGAAGATTTAAACCAACGGATTTAGAGTTGTAGTATATCTGAGTCTGATATTCAGGAGAAGGAAAGATCCAATTGCATTTTAAAAAAATTCTAAAATGCTGGAACCCTGAAGTCCTTGTTTAAGTGGGTTGGGATTTTTACATCTCCCACAGCACAGTGGTGTAGACTTACTAAATATTTGTTGCTTCTATGTTTTTCCTTGGTAGGTGTTTTTTGAAAGATAGCCATACGTTTTTAATCTGTATGGCTAGTGTCAAGTGCAGTGGATACTCTGTTAATGCTTTGGTCTTTTGGTAGATGAGTGTCTGGAAATAGAAAATTATGATTTGAGTAAAATCGAAATTACTAAATATTTTTTTTTGTGTTGAACCAGTACTGAGAGAATACCAAGGTATATAATATTTTAGAAAAATTGGAGAAAGAAGCATTAATTTTGTTCTTTAATGTCACTGAAACATCTCAGTGTACAGTTATTTGAATTTAGTGATAGAATACTTCCTTCATACTAGGGTAATGTGAAATTTCTACTGCAGCAAAGTTTGATAGCCACGAGTTCAGCAACCTCTAATTGTTACCATAGGCCATATTTTGAAGTTTTGGTTTCACTTTATACGGATGTATTCTTCAGCCCGTGAATGCGTAAATAACATGATTTGGGAGTTTGGACTACTTTGTCAGGCTATCCTAGAATATTTTAATGTTGCAATGTGCTTTATGTTGGTGAAAATTCTAAAATACAGCGAGTCTTCTTATACTTAGGGTTTTCTTTTAGTAGATCAAAGTAATGTGTTTGTGTATGAAAACAAAACAAAATAAGAAACGTTTCATGTTTCTTTTGCAAAGTACAATTCCTTTTTTCATTGAAAACCTGGGAGAATTGAGCCTAGCAAACAAATACATAGCCAGGCCAGTTGAGCAGAGTGATCGCTGTTTGAAGATCTGAAGTTCTCGATCATCACCTTTACAGTGATACTGTCTTTGAGCTACATTCATTTTTTTCCTACCGAGACTGTTATCAAAGCTTATAGTAGAAGCGGGTGGTAGTCACTTCTCTGGAGCAGTCATCTTCCGTCTGTCTGCCTGTCTGTCTGTCTGTCTGTCTGTGAAGTATGCCCCAGTCTTCCTGGACTATCCACTGTCATATCAGTCCCTTTCACACAGACGGTGAAGGGACCGACTGCCCACTTCCTTTCCCAGAATCTCTTTTGATGGATGTCAGAGTTGTACCTTGATCATCCATTCTTCACAGAAGTATGGGATTATGTATGCCATATATACCTTTGGCATGTACTCTGTGTGCATCGGAGAGTTATTTTTAAACACGTTTCTCATTAGGAGCTTTACAAATGTATGACACAAACATCTCAAAAGTGTGTAAGAAATACTCAGATATTTTAATAAAGGTAAAGAAGAATTTATGATATTGAATGAGGTAAGAGTTTGTAGGAATATATGTTTCCCTCCTTGTGACATTTAAGCTATTTGAACAAATGATACATTTTTTTTGAATATTTGTCAAAAAAAAGTAATCAGGACTTCTTTTGTGACTGATGACCCACCAACCTCCCTCCCTCCCTCCCTCCCTCCCTCCCTCCCTCCCTCCCTCCCTCCCTCCCTCCCCACATCCCCCACTTCTTTCTCCCTCCTTTTCCTTCCTTTTCAGAACTCTTGTGGAACTAGAACATTCTCTTTGCTTAAGCACCAGGAACAGGTTGGCCAGGACCTCCCTTTTCTGCACAGGATGCTAAGGCCTGTTTTGATCTGTAGATTGTAGAGGTCTTGGCAGAATCAGGATGCTGTGTGTGATACCATCTTCTAGATTCAGACTCATCACACTGCCCTTGAGATACTGAAATGTAGATTCTTGGGCTATTACCATCTGTAACATTTTTGAGTTTCAGCTTTTCATATGCGTCAGAAACTCTAGGACATTCAGAATTTATCCAGTCATGACTTACAACCCTTTCCTGGCTAGCCTCTAATTAGGTTTGAATTATTTTGTCCATTTTGAATGGTGGCTAACTATTTTCAAGTGTTTGACTTTCTGCCCTACGGCCTCTCCATTTTGATAAGGCTTTTTTTGATCAGGTGTTCATTATACATTTCTGTAATGTTGTCATTTCCTGTTTTGCACACTGTGTTTACCTTATGTGTGTGGATATCTCATAGCAAGTTATTAATATTGGTTAAATACACATCCATTCTAATAGTAAGTCTTGATGAGTGTTGGGGGACAATGTTCATAGAAAATTTATAATACATTTAAGAAGTTTAGAGATTTTATTGCCAATGTTAATACTTGGAGGCTTTGTGTTTTAAATTATAAACATTCCTATGAAAAGTGATTTCCGTCATCTTAGAGACATTTACTTAAGGTGCAGAAATTCATGATGCCGAATTGTAAGGCATTGCACATTTCAGTATATTTTCAGTTTGATGAATATATATATATATACATATATATATATAATTTTATATTTCTTACACATAGAAATTTTATGGCACTATAAAGAAGTGAGTTTAATGACCCCATTTTTGTTCATTAGTAATTATATACTAAAGACTAAATTCTCATTACAAGGCCCTTAAATTACTGCCTATAAAAAGAGAGACCTCTTTGATTTTGTTCTCCATACAATTCTAGTTATTGTATTGAGGGAAGTCATCAAACTCTTTAGTAGTCTAAACCTTTAATTTGGTTTTAGAACAGCAGTCATATATTGAACTCTCAAATTGCCATGTCTTTAACAAGTAATGCAAACACTCTGTATTAAAAAGGTAATGACCATAACTTCTCTTGGAGGCTTTTTTGTACTAATTTTTAAAAGAGGACATTTGAGATAAATATTCCACAAAAGCCAAAATCTCATACATTTAATGATGGTCGAGGTATGGGTATGTGTAGAAGGGAAAGATGGCCGTTTTTCTAGTGGTGTCTTTAAGTGGACAATTTACCAATTATGTTGAGGTAAACATTTTACAACTCTAAGGAAAACTTCAATTATCTGAATGAAATGAAGTATGTAAAATTGACTCAGATAAGTGGGGGGACTCTTACTTTAAATGATGCATGTTAAGAGATATGACCTCAATTTTCACCCCCCTTTATGTTTGTCATTCCCTTTTACATTATTGCATTGTGATTCTTTTTGGTCACAATAGGAATCATTGATGGGAGGAAGTAGTGTTGAGCTGTGGGTTTTTTTTTTTTTAATATCTTTTTCCCCAAATCTGGAATGATGTTCTGTGACATTAGTGATTGTTTATCTCTGGCCTATACTGCCTTATGTTTTAGTGATATTCCAGAACCTTTCATTTTGTTAGCTTCCTCACAAACATGTATGGACTCTGAGAATATGATTTGAATAAAATTAAACCACATTCCTCTCTAATCTACAGATGCTTATACTTTTCAAAAGTTGGGTTTTCACCAAGTAGATTGAGCTGGATAAACCTTTAATCTAACTCTCTTTTTTTTCTTTTCTTTTCTTTTCTTTTTTTCAGAGCTGGGGACCGAACCCAGGGCCTTGTGCTTACTAGGCAAGAGCTCTACCACTGAGCCAAATCCCCAACCCTTTAATCTAACTCTTTAACAGCTATTTTGTAGTGTAAATGCTTAGAACTGAAACCAAGGGCATGACTCTTGACCTTTGTAGATTCTAACTTGAAATGGAAATTTTTCTGATTGATTAGGGTTTAAGAAAATGATTTCTATTGCAGATGACTTAGGTTTTCAGTACTTTTGACTTTGAAAGCTATTGTGTAATTTGTACATGGCCTCTGTAGCTGTGATGACCTTACCTTTGAAATGTCTTCTTTTTAATGTAAACAGATCACATAAATGACATATGTAAGTCAATTTACTTCACTATTTAGTTTTGCTATAGATGATCTCCTTTACTTGAAGCATGTGAGAACATACCCATTTTCAACATGTACCTTTTCATTTGTTGGAGTTGGGGATTTAGCTCAGTGGTAGAGCGCTTGCCTAGCAAGCGCAAGGCCCTGGGTTCGGTCTCCGAAAAAAAGAAAAAAAAAGTCATTTGTTGATTTTTAAGATGCAGTTTGAGTCATATCTTGATTGATTTGGGCAGAGTGTGGTATCAGCAAGTGCTGTATCAACTTTGTGAGCAATTGCTGAGTCACTGAGGCTTTCTTTAGTAGATCTGCGTGTATGAGCAAAGATTTTGGGCTTAGCAGTCAGTTGAGACTGATTTTGAATTTTGTGCGATATAAGCATAGGTCTTGGGAGGAAGGTAGGTATTTAAACATGTATGAATTTCAGTTTCCTCATGTTGAAATGGAGATGATATCACGTGGCACTTAAAAATGATCTTTGATGCATTAATTTATGATCATATTTAAATAGTATAGATTAATACACTAATTAATATGCTATTTAAATAGAAGATATAGGTAATCAAATAAAAACCTTTTCAAATAGAGATCTGGTTCAGTTGACTTTACAAAAGCATGAATTATCAATCTGTTTATGTATACATAATATACTGATATATGCTATAAAGGGGCAGAATATATTGTTCTTATAGTTTAGATGTCTCCTAAAGGACTTGGTTTCTAAAGTGGTGTGATTAACAGGGTCTCTTAGAAAGGTAGGGCCTAATATTGCAAGGTATTCAAGGATACTGGGGGGAATCATGAAACACTAGGCACATAATTTCTGTGTCCTGGCTTGAGATGCATTACCTCCAGCTTGCTCTTTCACTATGATATGCTTCCCTTTCCAGAAGTATTCATGTATAGTAAAGATAAGTTATCAAGACTTAATGTTAGATATGCATAATGTTAGATATGTGACTTCAAACAAACGACTTCTGCTTCTAATCTGGATTTCTTCATCTATGGCATAGCAGCTAATGAGTAGATATCTAAGAGGATTAAATGAGATATTTTTATACGCAGACTCAATGCTGATTGCTGTTATTTGTATTACTATTAAATTCCAGACACATGAGAGCATTTTGAATTAAAAGCAAAATTGTAAATACAGATACTTGGTACACCACTTGAATAGGGATATTTACTATGGATTTGGAGATGTCACCTAATCATTTATAGCTTTCTGTGTTTGCTTAAGATAGTAGTTCTCAAGCTGGGCAGAAGTGCCTAGTCTAGCACTTGGAGGGAGAGGCCAGTGAATCTTGGAGTTCAAGGCCAGCCTTGTCTTCAGAGTGGTTCCAGGATAGCTAGGGCTACACCGAGAAACTCTGTCTTGGGAAGCAAGCAAACAAGGAAGCAGAAAGCGACAGTAGTTCTCAGAATATGTTATATCTAGTTGTTAGTAGGTGGGGTGCTCAAAATTAAGACTATTATCATAGTAATAAAACTTCTTGCCTTTTTGTCTTGTAATGTGCAAATCTGTGAATATCTTCTTAGAAATTAAATGCTAGTGATGTCATGCTATGCTACTAATTGTATATGTCTCATGTGACATATGTATTTAAAAACACTGAAAACATCAAATATTCAGCCATCTTCACTTCAGAAGGTACTTGTGGGAGAAGTAACAATGAGATTTTTAAAATTTTAACTTATTATTATTAGTCTTTCTTTTAATATTCCCTGAGATTAAATTGGAAGGATGCAAAAGCACTTCTGATTTATATGCTGTAGTATATATTGCTTGTCTAAAGGAAAAAAAAGCACTCGTTCTTTTTTCTGAGTTATTAGTAAAGCTAGCCACATTTTTTTTTTTAAATATGAAACACTGGTTCTACTTTAAAGAGTGACTAGAAAAGAAACTATGGTGATTTAGACTTAGTCATTTGTCAGCCATTTTCTTGAAAATAAAGAAGAGGATTTGTCACTTGAAGGGCAAAAACTGTTAAGGTTTGTCCCCAAAGATAAAAATCTAAATTTTTATATGAAAATTAAAATTTTAGAAAACCTTTGTTACCTGCTATGTTCTTATCAGCTTTTCAGTATTTGAACAATCCTTCTAGCAACACAGTGATACTGATGGATGTTTGCTGCTATATAATGAATTATGACAAGATTTGTATCAGTAGACCAATAGTTTTAAAATGAGAACTGTTACAAGAAAGGTTGAAAGAGCCTCTCAAAAAGCAAGTAAAATAATACAAAAAAGTGCTTGTGTTAGGATCCACATTGTAACCAGCCCTTAAGAAACTCCTGTTTTGCTAAGTTTTGGTATAGTATCATAAAGATTATCTATTATTATATGGATAAGTTATTAGTATTAACATATTTTTCTTACTGTATTTTGTGAAGCCATTTTTTACGTAGCTTAGTCTAAACTATATTTCACAGCAGAATCAGTGTAGAAGCAGATATGAGAATCCTCTTGTCTTCTCACAAGCTAAACAATGATATTTGAAAGACCTATATCATCATTACTTTCTTATTAAGCTTTTGTATTTTGAGAAGTGTTTTTACAAAATGTAAAATTTATTTTAAATATTACATATCTTACTAGATTTATGGTGATTTAGCAAATAGTTTCTAATACAACAAATATTGATAATTTTAATGCATAAAGTATTTTGGGGTGATCTAACAATTTTTAAGAATACAAAAGGAGTTTAGACACTAAGAAATTTGAGAACTCTTTATGTTAATTAAGGTCAATGAATGGTGTCTTACATATTTAGTCTTTTCAGGATTTTTTTAAATATGTGCTACATGAAAGTAGTTTATTGTCTTAATTTTAAGGCTGTATATTATTGGACTTTTGTGTCACTTTAGAAATAGGCAAGGTTCTTGCATGTCTTCAAAGATTTATATTTTCTGGATTGGTCCCAGCCAAGTAACTACTTTAAGTTGAGATAGTAGTAATTTCAGATAACCTCTTCTTCCTCTTCTTCCCTGATGCCTTGTGTGTCATTGTGAGCTTTGATGTGAGTTTATGTTCAAAGGGACACAGATGATATGGGCCTCCTTGGAAGGTGGACATAGCATTTGGGTAAAGTAGACATAGACGCTTGGATCAGCTGTCAGTAGTGGAGAGGAAAGAAATGGAGTATGTATTCTTCTGAGACAGATCCTAAAACAAGTGAGAGATATTTCAAGGTGAGTATTCTTAGGTGAGGAAGACAGTGATATGTATAGATTTTGATTTTATTATACTCTTATATTTGGTGTTTGTATGAACTGTGCTGAAGCACAGAAGAGCAGGCAATTTGTGAAGGCTAAATTGGTAGGCCACAAGTTTGAAGGTTCAAAGAAAATAGTTAAGAGGAATCACTGAGACTGGGAGAAGTTGAAATATTCAGGTTGTAAAGGAATCCAAAGATAGTCACATGTCAGAGCGGTTGTTAGAGCATGTTGGAAGTGACAGCATGCTTGTTCAGCTCTGAAAATAGGAGCGATCTCCATTACAGAGGGTACAGAGTAAACGTCCAGAATAGGAGAGCGTCGGCATGGAAGAGGCCAGTGTTGGAGACTTGAAGCTGAGCTGTTTGTTCCTGCCCAAGGTCCTTTGATTCAACCTGTGCCAAGGGGAAGAGCAAAGGGAGTGTAGCTGTCTACCTACATTGGAGGGAGATATTGAGTGGTGGGACGTGAGACAGGGAAACAGTTGATTTATTATTGTCATTCATCTGAGGTTATTAATACAGCAGACCGTTGATATCACAATTTCTAAACCAAAAGCTTCCCTAGGCTAAGAGTTGGTAGACTTCTCTCTTTAAACGACCCAGATGGCAAATATTTTGGGCTGGTATTTTGTGGCTGTTTTTGGTACGAAAACAGCTGTACATAAGTAGTTAAGGAACATTGATCATCGTTTAGTAGGTGTTATTTATAGAGACTGAAATCTGACTCCATGTTGTTTTCACATGTCACACGATATAAGTTAATTTTACTAATTATTTAAAAATATAAAGCCCATTTTAGGTTATACCTATATAAGAAGCAGTGCTGATTTTCTTCTTGTGTTCTAGCTTGCTGACCTCTGTTTTAGGAAGTAAGTGTCTTATCAATTATGATGAAGAGAGCTTGGCAGTACTGAAAGAGATGCTCTCTAGGACAGCGCTGTTAGTGATAATGTCTTGTAGGTGACACTAATGATAAAAATCCATTTAAGTATTTAGATGTGACATCTGCAGCAGGTTCTAATCGTTCAGTTATGAGACAGACTGGAAACTTGACAAGGATTGTCACCTACTGTGCAGAGACAGGCAAAATCCATTACAGAAATCGTCTGGGTGAGCTGCCTGATACACCGTTTGACAAAGACGGTGAAAGAGAAGTTTGCCACATCCTTGGGGTGACTAGCTGGGAGTGTGGCACAAGTATAGATTAAGCTGTGTATTTCCAAAAACTTTATGACTACATAAAAATAAAAGTGAAAAAAATGGGTAGTGGTGATTAGTTTAGTTGAAGTAAATTTGATCTTCATTTGCGGATTGTAAACTACATTATCTTTCTGTGATGATATGTAGTGATTGCCTTGGTAATCTGACTTTAACGTAGTTATTACTTTTTAGGATCGAGCTAAAGGGAAATGCAATGAAGAATGACAACTGTGTACCAGACTAGGTTAGTTTGAGCTCTATAATGTTTTTATTTATTTTTTTAATACATTTTAGATCAAAATATAATTGCATTACTTCTCCCTTTTCTGTTTTTCTTCCAGATTCTTTCAGATCTCTTCCTTCTAACCTCTCCTATCTATGGCTTCCCAACTCTCAAATTAATAGTTTCTTTTTTTGATTATTACTGACATACATACATATATATATATATATATATATATATATATGCACACACAGATACATAAATACAACCTACTGAGTCTGTTTGTGTTGTTTTGTGTGACCACTTCGTGTTGACTAATCAATTAGGGTCTCATCCCTTGGAGAGGCTAACTTTCCCTCTCTCAGCAGTATTTCTTGTTAAGTAGTTCTTTGTCTCAGGGATGGACTGACCTATTGAAAAATTTCCTCTTTCACGTTAGCATGTTTATTGGTATTATCATGGTTTGGGTCTCGTTTATGTAGCCATTTTTAGAAGAGACTGTTTCACAGCAAACTTCCGAGTGTTCTGGCTCTTAAAATCTTCCCAGCCCCTCTTTTGCAGGACTGGTGATGTCTGGGTTTCATGCATTTGCATTGTGTCCAGTTGCGGCTTTCCATTTACTTTAAAGAAAGGTTTCAAAGCTCTGACCCACAGGTCTTCCTGTCTGAAAGAAATGGAGGGGTGGAAATGGAGAAGAGCCTGAGGAAAAGAAGGTCCAGTGACAAAGTGGGATCCAGCTCAAGTTAAGGGCCCACAACCTGACACCATTACTGAGCGAGGCTACATGACTGCTCTCCAAAAGACCCAACAAGCAGCTGAAAGAGTCAGATGCAGATATGTGCAGCCAACCAATGGACAGAAGCTGCTGACCCCTCTGGTTGAATTAGGGAAAAGCTGGAGGAAGCTGAGGAGGAGGGCGACCCTGTAGGAGGACCAGCAGTCTCAATTAACCTGGACCCTGAGATCTCTCAGACACTGAAACACCAAGCAGGCAGCATACACCAGCTGAGATGAGGCCCCCGACATGTGGACAGCAGAGGACTCCTGGGTCTGTGTTCAGTCAGAGAAGATGCATCTAACCCTCAAGAGACTGGAGGCCCCAGGGAATTTAGAGGTCTGGTGGGGTGGGGACATCCTTGTGGAGACACCGGGGCAGGGCAGGAGGTATGGGATGTGGAACTCTCAGGGGTGGGGATGAGGGGGTGGGGTGGGGGTTGGGTGGATCGGGAGGGGGAATAAAATCTGGAGTATAAAAATAAATAAAAAAATTTAGAGGGGGGGAGATAGGGCAAGGGAGGGAAAGAGGGAGAAGGAGGGGAGGGGAGAGGGAGAGGAAGAGAGGAAGAGAGAAGAGGGGGTTTGATGAGAGGTGGTAGCTACACTAATCTGTCACATAAGGATTACATTTAGAATGTAGTAAGGAATTGTGCTGGTCTAGCTAAGTGGTGGCCGTGAATGGTTGTCAGATTCTGTGACTCACATATGCTGCAGTGGCAGAGCTGGGTCATGTGGGAGCTTCGTTTTTGGTTTCTGAGGATTCTCCATACTTCCAGAGTGGCTGCGCCTCTTTGCCTGTCCATCAACACCGACCAAGGGTTCCTCCTTTTCATTGCCACACCAGTGTCCTCAGTCCTTTCCTTGATCTCAGCAGTTCTGACTGGCTAAGATCTGAAAGGTGTTTTAATTTGCATTTCTCTAATTGCTAACCCTTTTTGAGGAGTTTCTTAGAGCTTTATTTCTTCTGTTGAGAACTTTGTTTAGATCCCTATCTATTTTTGGTTGGGTCATTTGTTTCCTTGCTGCTTTGGTCTCTGTATATTAATCCTCTGACAGATAAATAGCCAACAAATTCTCTTCCATTCTGTGGCTTTCCTCTTCACTCAATCCATCTTTTCCTCATCGGTATAGAAGCTGTTTAGTTTCATGAGCGCACCCCCTCACTCCTGCCTTCCTTGTCAATTCCTGAGTAAATTGGATTCCTAGTCAGAGAGGTCTGCCCTACACCCAAATCTTGTAGGAAACTGACCATGTTTTTGTTTTTGTTGTTGTTTGTTTGTTTGTTTTTTAAGCAGTTTTAGGTTTTAGTGTTTGAGGTTTCACATGGTTATAATTTTTGTTCAGGGTAATAGATGCAGGTCTCATTTCATTCTTCTGCATGTGAACTTACAGTTTCCCCAGCACCATTTCTTAAAGATGCTGTCTTTTCTCCAATAAGCACACCAGTTTTCTCAGGTAAAGTGTACTTGAGAATCTTGAGAGTGCGTCGTCATGTAACTCACTTAAACCTGTATTTGTATTTGCAAAAAGCTACGTAGAAGGGGTTTGTTTTTCCTCAATGACAATATCTCTGAACTGTGGCAGGACTGGTTTGGGTCTGAGCCAGTTAGAGTCCCAGCCCAGAGAGAAGTGGACCCATGCCCCATTTCTAACCCTGAAGCCATCTCCTTTTGATAAGCACTAGCAAATGAGAATCTAGGTTTCTCCAACAGAGTCTCCCTGGGGACACAGACCACTCTCAAGGACAGGCCACTTGCCAAGCAGTCGCCAGCCAACACACAGAGGAGTTAGTGGCAGTTTTGCACATTCTCTGTTTCATAAGATTTTGACAGGGCATTTTTCTTTTTAACTGTATAGGTCCTTTCTGTATATGTTATAGCTTCCAGTGTTGTATTTCTATGGGATTCCTGTATATGTGAACAGGTCTCTGCATCTATATGTGCTTCTTATGGTTTTTCTTTGGTTCTTTTTATTCTGTTTTTTGTCTGATCACCATTTGATTTTGTTTTATATTATTATTATTATTATTGTTATTATTATTATTATTATTATTATTATTATTATTATTATTACTATCCTTTAGAGCCATGCTTGTTTTCTAAGGAGAGACAGGAAGGGTATGGATGGTAATGGAAGGAGGGGGAGATTGTAATCAGAATATAGTATATGAAAAGAAATCTATTTTCTTTTTTTAATCTTTTTTAAAGATTTATTTATTTTATGTATGTGAGGGCATCAGATCCCGTTACAGATGGTTGTGAGCCACCATGTGGTTGTTGGGAATTGAACTCAGGACCGCTGGAAGAGCCTTTTAGCCACTGAACTAACTTTCCAGCCCCCAAGAAATCTATTTTCAATGAAAGAAAAATGACAAAAAAGCCTCAAGTAGACTCATAACTAGAGAAACTTCCTGTGCTGTATTTGTGTCCTTAAAGCAGTTCTAGCCATAAATTCTTTCAGACCCTTTAACTAAATTTACTTGAAATGATTTAGCTATCAAGTATAAGTTGGAATAAATGTAGACTATAGTTATATATAGAGACTAGTCTATAGATAATGTAGTCTATTTATCTATCTAATCTATATCTATATCTATACACTATAGTTATTGTTAATTTACTTGTCCATATTGAAATTGAGAATCAGATCATAAAAGTGAAAAACAAAAACCCAGTTTACTGTAGAATAGGTGGTACCATTTTACTGGAGAATGTAGTTGTATAAAGTAAGTTGTATTAATTTTGGAGGTGATACGTAAGCCTTTAACTGATTTGTTGAATATAATCAAAAGAAGAAACTTGAGGTGTTCAAAACTAATCTTTTGGCTAGGTCTATAGCTCAGAAGTAGAGTTTTCTTAACATTCATGAGGCCCTGGAGTCAAAAACAACAAAGCAAATTAATTTTGTATGGTCAGTCAGAGCAATATAAAAGCTTATTTCCCCTCGTTCTTCTATGTTGAATTCTCAGGAACTGCTTTCTAAGGAGACAAAATAGGAGATTTGGAATACATTGAGAAACGATGAATTCTATTCACTTTTGTCTCTTTGTGTGTGTGCGTGTGTGTGTGTGTGTGTGTGTGTGTGTGTGTGTTGGGGGTGGGTGGGGTGTTATACATGTATGTGGGTGTGCATGCTTGTATGTATGCAGGTGGAGATTTGTGATTTTCGTTGGCTGCTGTTGTCTGTCACTCTCTGGCTCAGTGTTTTGAGACAGGTTTTCTCACTGACTTGAAGCTTACTGCAGGTTTGGAAGGAGTGTTAACCTGCCTCAGGCCAGTGAGATCCTGGCATCCATCCTACTTGTCTCCCAGTAGTAGATGTAAGTATGCTGCCTAGTGTTCTACCTGGCTCTTTTAATTTACATAGGTGCTGAGAATCTGAATTTCTCTTAGCTTTGTGGCTGATACAAGGTGTTCAGCTTAACTCCTCCTCATTCTCACTACCTCGTAGCCCAGAAACTGTAGACCTATTGATGGATTGAGACCTCTGAAACTGTAAGGCCAAATCAATCTTTCTTCTTTTTGACTTCTGTTATGTATTTAATAGTCACAATAGAAATGTCTGACTGACTTCTGGTAGAATGTTCACTAAAGTTATTTCAAATGAGACATTAAGTAAGATATCGTACCTAAGTTATTTTCAGGTCAGTCTATAGCCTTTAAAGCAGTAGTGTCTCAATTTCCTGATGAGGATGTTAGAAGCAAAGTAATACATCTGTGTAGCCTTCAAGTGAGAAGTTACATCCTTTACAGCTAGAGATGTATCCTGTGTAAAAGTATTTTTTGGTGTGATGATTGATAAGTAAAGAAATAAAAGAAAATCAGCCTTCAGTATGAGTTAAATTTTAAGATTTAACAGCTTTTAACACAAGTGACATCTTGTTGGTGTAGAATGATGTTGAAATCACCTTAAGAAGCAGTAATGATACAATGGCAGTTAGTGTATCTGAACTTTAGAACCCAGCAATTTACTGAATTGTCCTTGGTATCAGTATAATATTGTTTAGCCCCGTGTGTAGGTCATTCTGTGACAGAAAATGCCTACACAAGAGTGTGATAATGAGCCATTATAGAAATGGATGCACATTGTAAGCTGAATTGGATGAACTCCAAGTAGAATGTGTAGAAAATGTACTTGAAGGAAAGGACTATGTTGAAAGAACCAGCAAAAGAAAATAAAAGCATGTACTCCATTTGGTTCAGTTGATTGATTTCCTGGTTTAATAAGGTTTTGGTTTTGTTAAGCAAAGTGTTAGTGAGCACTTAGAACAGAGCACGTGAGACATTTCACTAGGCATTTCATGAAAGGCAAGGATGCTTTGTGACATTTTTGTCTTTAGGGAGCATCTGTTTCAGTGTAAATAGTTGAAGTTCATCTGTAGCAGAGTGACACAGGTGTGCTACATGTTGATGTGCCAGTAGTGGGAGAGACTGGTATATGCCATTGAGGTTCTCAGGGTACACCATATGGAGGAGACCACGTTTCAGATGGATGTTCGAAGGAGAGAAGATAGGTGGGAGACAAGGCCTTGTATTTTAGCATGAGGGATAGAGTATATCTGGGAAGAGGTAGTGTTGGTTCACATGGAATGGCTGAAGCTTAGAAAACTCTTCTGACCATTAGTTAAGGACACACCCACAGTTTAATTACAGTAGTGGTTTTGATGCTTTTATATGTCATTTGTGTATTTCTTTGTTAATGTCTGTCTTTTAATGAGATACAGTGTGCATTATTTAGTTGGAAACACTACTCACTTAAAAACCTGGATGCTATAAGCATCAAGACTAAAGTTCTCAGTCTAATTATAGTGCCCATTCTTCTCTTTGCTGTTAGTTTTTGCCGCCTTAACTAAAAGTAGGACCTGGGAAGAGGTAACCCCAGTTGAGGAATTTTTGTCAGATTGGCCTGTGGGCAAGCCTATCTGTGTGGACTTTTTGTTGTTGTTGTGTTTTGATTAATGATTGATGTGGAATGGCCTAGACTTCTATAAGAGATGCCATCCCTGGGTTATATAAGAAAACAAGTTGAGCAAGCCATGGAGCCAAGCCCAGTAAACAACATTCCTCCGTGGTCTCTGCTTCAATTCCTATCTACAGGTTCCTGCTTGAGTTCCTGTCGTGGCTTCCTGTAATGATGGGCTGTATCTTGCTAAGCTAAACCCTTTTCTTCTCAAGTTGTTCCTGGCTGGTGTTTTATCACAACAGAAAACAAACTGGTAATTCTCTTTGATTGGAAACAGTAAATATGGAGAAGCCATTTTAAAACAATTTTGAACATATTGTCCTAAGAAGTATTAGGCAGTACAATTAGTTTAATAACAAGTGATTCTTTTCTTTTTTCTTTTTCTTAAAGTGCCCTAGAATAAGAATGAGTATACTGATGCTAGTTGTCATCTTTAAATATCTATAGCTTCAGGAATGTGTCTGTTCACATTAGTATAGCAAATGTATACCATAGCAATCCACATTGAAGTGCCTAGCAGACCTGTGTGGAGTTTTGTAAATTAGAACACACACAATCCATTGGTTTTGGTGCTGAGTCCTTGATATATTAACTTTAAGTATGGAATATTTTCTAAAAGTTAAACCCATACACACAAGAGTATACATACACATAATTTTTAGTGATTAGTTTAAAAATATTAGTAACTATAATTCCATGAAGTATTTTTTAAAGGAGTGTGATTCTTTTATTAATGAGTATTATTTATAAACATGAATGACATTCAAAAGGAGCTGGCTTACTACGCCTGCAGAGGACTTGGGCTTGGCTCCCAATACTCACCCGGGAGCTCACAAACAGTGATAACTACAGTTCAAGGGGACCTGAAGCTTGTTTTTAGCCTCTGGAGATGCTTGCACACAGGTGGTGCATATGCATTTATGTGAGCATATTCTCATACACATTAAAGAAGGGAATTCATTATGTTTTCAGACATGTATGTAAACTACCTTGATAGTATCCATTATCTAATTACCCATACTTACTTTGCTCCCATTGATCCCCTCTTATTCCTAAATGCTCCTCTTAGTGCACTACTAATTTTGATTCAGAATGTGAGAGAAAGCATGATATACTTGTCTTTCTTACCTGGATTACTTTTCATATGATGATCTCTATCTAAGTCTGGCTTTAAACTGGTCTTTCTATGCTCTGCTCCATTCTTTTTTTTTTCTTTTCTTTTTCTTTTTTTCGGAGTTGGGGACCGAACCCAGGGCCTTGCGCTTGCTAGGCAAGCGCTCTACCACTGAGCTAAATCCCCAACCCCTGCTCCATTCTTTTTGGGCATAGAATGTTTGCTATTGTGTATTTTGATATGTAAGTTATTTTTGGATTGAAGAGACTCTCTACTTACACTTATGGGTACTTTTGAAGTTAGATTGAATGTATTTTGCATTACGAGATGGCCATGAGCCTGTAGAGACAAGGGGTAGAAGATATTGCTTGAAAGCTTCATGTCAAATTAAACAGGGGTGGACTTGTGATTGTCGATATTATCAAATTGTCAGAATTTAGGTAATTGTTAAAGCAAACTTGTGAATGTACCTATAAAGCCTTTTTTGGGATGTGTGTGGTTGGAGACATGATCTCACTATGTAGCTCTGGCTGTCCTGGAACTTACCTAATAGACCAGGCTGACCTCAAAGAATTCACAGGAATCTGCCCACCTTTATCTCCTAAGAGCGCTAGGATCACTCTTAGGTGATCCATATTTCTTATGCCACATTTCTATGAAAGCACTTCTAATTTAGTTAATTGAGATGG
The DNA here is from genome assembly GCF_021556685.1 of Rattus norvegicus. Taxonomy (NCBI): domain Eukaryota; kingdom Metazoa; phylum Chordata; class Mammalia; order Rodentia; family Muridae; genus Rattus; species Rattus norvegicus. The sequence continues at coordinate 28,363,934 of NC_141536.1, read as the reverse complement.
AAATACCCTAAATGTGGGTGGAATCATGGTATGGGGTTGTAGAGTACATGGAAAGGAGAAAGTATCTTTCTACTTTTTTTGTTGAGCATGAAAATAATTTATTTTACTTTCATTCATTTTAATATTTTACTTGGAAATAATTGAAAAATACAGAAAAGTTGTAAGACCAGATAGTAACCATAGGCTCTTTCCCTAGCCACGCTCTTGCCTTCTACCTTTCTGCCTCCATCTATATATACTTGAGCCATATCAAAGTAATGCATGTTACATATTACCATGATGGATGCAGTATAACCATTTTTTCACACTCCTGCTGCTATGCCATTTCTGCTGCTCCTACTCCCCTCCATGATGAACTGTGCCCTTCAACTGGGAGATAAAATAAACTCTTAAGTTATTTTTGTCAGGTATTTTCTCACAATAGCATGCACAGCAACTAATACAATATATTAGTCTATTATTATTATTATTATTATTATTATTATTATTATTATTATTATAGCTTATTGGTTGTAGCTTTATTAAAGGAAAGTGAGAAAAGCTCCTGAGAGTCAGAGGAGTGCCAAGAGAGTAATTATCATATTTTTGCTTTTTCGAGTAAGTTTCTTACGGTTCTATATTGGATTTGATTTACTAATTTCCATGAGAAGTATCAAGTGTTTTCCCCCTGACATTTGTTCATGGTTTATGGCCTTTTAAGTTGAGACTGAGCCTTATCCTGTGGCTCTGGCTGGCCTGGGACTGTAGCTCACCATTTAGCCTGCAGGCCTGGAAATCACAGCAATCTTGCCTTAGCCTCTCAGGTCCTGAGATGATAGATAACCAGTGTCCCCACCTGATTCCCTCCCCTCCCCTCCTCTCCCATCTCCTCCCCTCCCCTCTCCTTTCCTCTCCTCCCCCTTCTCTTTTTCTCCACATTTCCCATCCTTGTGGGTTTTTTCTTTTGCTTTATGTAAATGCAGGTAAAGCATGCACATAGCTGCCCTTTCCATTTCCTTCTCTGTGAAGTAGTTGTTAGGATTGGCAATGCTAATGGTCACTTGTGCTTCTCCTTCCACAGTGGCCTTGTGGCTCTTGAATGAAGTATACATGCTCTCAGCACACTAAAACATCTGTAATGGCGACTTCTAGCTTCCCGATGCTGTACAGCAAGAACTTGTGGAAACAAGTGGGCAGCATTTATGTTGTTTTCTACTTACTTCCATAACCAAATATTGGACACCAGGGACTGGACCTTCCGTCTTGCCATACCCTTGTGTCAGTTTTTTTTTGGGAGTTACAGTTAATTTTTCACTTAATTTTCTGTCTGGCTTTTACAGGATGAGCTTCTTAGTCCTCTTTTTGGCGTTTTTTAACTCATAGGAGGTCTAGGCAGGAATAAATACCTAGTAGGAGGTGCCAGCTACTGTGCTGGGAAAGAGGTTCCCTTTGTTCTTTTGATGATACTTATTCTGACCACTTTTAACCACCTCATACTGCTACTTGGTCCAAGCCATTGTCACCTTTTATTTGGGTTATCATATTAGTCTCCTGATTGTTCTAACCTGATACCCAGTGCTAGGTAGTCTAGTTTCTGTGCAGAAACCAGTGTAATTGCTAAGGTATAATTAAAATCCTGTGATTCAAAACTCTAGTTGTTAAGTATAGGTGCTTACAAACTCCTCTATGTCTTTCCCTCATTGCAATCCTCTTTGTTCCTTCCTTCCTTCCTTCCTTCCTTCCTTCCTTCCTTCCTTCCTTCCTTCCTTCCTTCCTTCCTTTTCCTTTATTCTGTCTTATTTACTACTCTGCGTCCACACTTAGTACTCATAATTTTTTGAGCAGATTTTCTGGGAGGGTTTTGTATTTGCTGTACTGTGTGCATATTCTCTCTCTCTCTCTCTCTCTCTCTCTCTCTCTCTCTCACCCCCTCCCTCCCTCCTTCCCTCCTTCCCCCTTCTTTGTTCCTTCCTTTTCCTTTCTTTCTCTTCCTTTTGTCTACTTCCTTTCTATTTGTTTACTCTCTTTTTTTTTTTTCCTGCTTCCTTGGGATAGTAGTCTCACTGTGTAGCCCAGCTGTACTTGAACTGTCTTCCTCCATTAGCCTTCTGAATGCTGGGGTTATAGGCTTATGCCACTCTGCCTGGCTCTCTTGGGTCTTGGTAGGTCAAATCTCTCTTAGAACCTTCTTTGGGCATCTCAGGTAAAATGTGCCTCTTTTCCAACTGCTTTATTTTTCTTCTTAGTACTTTCCCAAACTGATATACTGTATATTTCTCTTTATAATTTTGCAGTTTGTCATTTTTTGTTAGAAAGAAAGCTTTGAAGTACAGGACCCCCCCCCCCCCCTTTTTAATTTGTTTTTGAGTAGGGTTTCTTGATAGTCTTGGCTGTCCTGGAATTCCGTAGATCAGGCCGTCCTCAAACTTAGAGATCCTACTGCCTCTGCCTCTCAGTTGCTGGGATTTAAGGTGTGGGCCGCCACCGTCTGGCTGAGAAGTTTTATTATTTTACTACTCGACCATCTTTAAACTTAGACTCTTTCCCTACAGGTGGACATTTCATGTTGAACTTGGTAAATAAACAAAAGACAATAGGAGACTAATTTCATAGGGTTACACCTGTTATAAACCTCAGTTTTGATTGGAAACTTTTGGAAATGATACGTCATAAAATGAATGCATTTGTTTAAGTTATAAGTTAATGTATTTTGACCAAAACATGTTCTTACAGTTCTTACTGTTCTCCAGTCAAGGTGTAGAGCATTTTCTCCTTTTGAAGATAAATTTATTTATTTTAAAATTAGCATACAGAATGATCAGCTTTATTATGACATTTGCTATTGTTTGTCCTGCTCCCCACCCCTTGCCTTCCTTTATGCATTTCCACCCTTGTAGCTTCATCTCTGATAGTGTTACGCTTGTTGTTTCTCCTTCCCCTATGCCTCAGTGCTTCTTCCTCACTGTTCTTCCCAATTTCATAATCCCTACATATTGGAATGGATGCTCTTACTGAACCTGGAGCTACTGATTTGGCTGTGGTTCCTCACTGTTCTTCCCAATTTCATAATCCCTACATATTGGAATGGATGCTCTTACTGAACCTGGAGCTACTGATTTGGCTGTGTAGGTAGCCAGTACGTCCCAAGGATCCTCTGGGACTCCTCAGTGTTGGTATTACAGGTGGGCCATTCTGACTGCCTTTGTTACATGGGTGGTGGGCCTGTGAACTTTCTTTCATGCCTGTATAGCAAGGACTTTACCTAACAGCCATTTCTTCAGATCCCCTAAATGCATACTTTTGCCATCTTTGTCAATAAGTAGGTGGCTGGACCTGAACAAGTTTATTTCTGGGTTCCTTATCTGTTCTATTGGCCTGCATGTCTGTTTTGTGCCAGTGCCATGCTCTCTTTGTCTGTAGTCTCTAGCATTATTTAACACCAGGTGTTGTAATACTTCTAGTAGTAGTCCTTTTCAATAGAATTGTTTTGATGATTCATGGTCTTCTTTATTTCCATAGGGATTTTTAAATGTTTTCCTAGTTCTGTGAAGAATGACATTGGAATTTTGATGAATAAGGAATCAAATTTGTAGATTAACTTTGATAGCATAGCCATTTTTCACAAGATTAATTAGCCAATTCAGAAAAATGGAAAGTCTTTCCATCATTGTCTTTAGTTTCTCTTTTCAGTGCCTTGGAATTTTTCATTATAGAGGTCATTCATTTCTTTGGTTTATTTTCTTGGGGATACTTTTACTATTAACATTATCGTCATTATTATTATTTAGAACTCTTGTGAATGGGATGTTTTTCAAATTTCATTTTCAGCAAATTTGTTACATATGAGAATTTTATATGTTGATTTTGTATCCCGTAACTTTACTGAAAGGGCTTACTAGAGCTAAAGAACTTTCTGAGTAGGGTTTGTCGAGTATAAAAATCATGTAATCTGTAAGTAGGAAAAAATTGGCTTCTTTCTTATTTTTATATACTTTTTAGCCTTTTCTTATTGTTCTAGTTAAGATTTCAAGGATTATGTAGCCTAATAGTAGTCAGAGAGACATCCTTTTTCCTTTCTAGATATTAGAGGAGATCTTCTCCATTCCCCTGTGTAGTGTAAAGTGGCTTGCCATACAGTTTCTATTACTTTGAAGTATTTCCCCCTTGATCCTAATTTTTCTAGAACTTTTATCAGGAAGGTGTGCTGGAGTTTGTAAATGTCTTTTCTGTATCTGTCAAGATGGTTATATTACTTTTGTCCTTAGGTTTATTATATGTCTTGTTGCATTTATTGATTGCTATATGTTAAATAGAACCTGTGCCCATGGGATGAAATCTACTTGGTCATAATAAAGGATCTTCCTACTGTGTCCTTGAATTTGGTTTGTAAATATTCTCTTGAACTAATTAACCAACTGCCTTCCTGATTATATCCTGATTATAGTTTATCCACCTTTACTCCTCCCAGTTTCTTCTCACTTTTCCTCTCCTCTGGATCTGCCCTCTTTCTGTGTTTTCATTAGAAAAAAGAGGCTTCCAAGAGATAACCAAACATGACAAAATAAAACAGTAAGATGAAGTAAAAATGATCAAGTTGAAATTGGACATGGCAGCCCAACAGGAAGTAAAGCAGCTTTCTTCCATAGATGACCCATGGTTCTAGCATGCCTGACATTCAGAAGTTTACATTTTAGGTAGTTTATTATTATTATTATTATTATTATTATTATTATTATTATTATTATCTTCTTCTTCCTCCTCCTCCTCTTCTTCTTTTCCTCTTCCTCCTCTTCCTCCTCTTCCTCCTCTTCCTCTTCTTTTTATTTTTCTCCAGCAGCTTTATATAGCATCCTTTCAGTGCTTCTCTGTAGGAACAATGACCCTGCTATACATTACCTCAGTTAGTGTGTGGAAGTGTGCTTTAAGCTCTAGTCTTATCTCCTCTATGTCAAACCAGTGCTGCCTTCTTAGACCATAGGTGCCTCAGCCTTTGTGTACTGACCCTGGGAAGCACTTTCAAAGATGACTGTTTTTGAGTGGGGGGAACTTCTTTAGTGGGGCATTCTCAGTTTAGATTTTCTCCCTTTCAACTGATTGATGTTTTTACAAGATAGAACCTTCCAGTGGTGAAATCTTGCCATCAGGACACTTCTGTTATCTCTGTGTAGAGTACCAAGCTTCTCTTTACTGACCCTGATCTCTAATTTTAGCAGCTTATGAACTGGTCTTGTCTATAGTTTTTTCAGTAAGCCATAGCTGTGCCACACCCTAAATCTGATCTTATCTTGAAATTTCCTTCTATAAAAACAAAAACAAAAATCCTAGTCCATTACTTCAAATCAAATGTCCCTCATATTCTCAAGACACAGACAGAATATATCTTTGTCAGAATATAACATGAATGGCTTCCAGCCCAGTTCTTTTGAATTTTTGCTCCCCTCTCAAACCCTGCAAGTTCTACTACCTCTACTACCCACAAGTTCTCAGTGTCCTTCTTAAAACTGTCACCGGAGTGGTGCATTAATCTCTGTTTACAGTGTTTATGGTCTTTTCTAACCCAAAGGTCCAAATGCTTCCATATTTCTCCATTTCTTCCTAAGGCCCAAGACCCATCTGGTCAAGTTTATCATAGTAGCAGCCCCACATTTTGGTACCAGTTTTTGGTATTAGCTGATTTCTGTGTTATCGGGATGGAGGTCATGCCAAAAGCACCTTAAAGAAGGGGGATTTATATTGCCTTACATTTGCTGTCCATACAGTCCCTAAGGGCTTAGAGTATGGTGGGAGAAGCAGGATGGAGCTGGTCACGTTGCATCCATAATCAGCTAGTAGGTGGACATGAAGGTTTAGCTCAGTTCCTCCATTTTATTTGGTCAATCAGTTGGTGGAGGTCTTCCTACATTGGTTTATGTAATCCCTCATAGACATGCTCCGAAGTTAGTCTCTACTGTGATACTGGGTCCTGTTGAGAGTCAATAGAAGCCGTCATAATAGGTTGTATAAATTTTTTCTATTTCTTGTATGATTTATAGCTTTCTGGAGCTTAACTTTTCAAAGTATTATCTGACAAGCTTTCAGATTTCATTGGTGTTTGCTGTAGCATTCCTATTCATCTTTAATTCTATTAAGTTTTCTCTTTCTTTGGGCCTATCAGTCTTGTTAATTTTTGTATCAATGAAGCAAGTCTTTGATACTATACTTTGTTCTTTTTGTTGTTTATATTTGTGTGTGTGTGTGTGTGTGTGTGTATGTGTGTGTATGTGTGTGTGTATGTGTGTATGTATGTATGTATGTATGTATGTATGTATGTATGTGTGTGTCATGCACATGTGCAGTTGCTTGAAGAGGCCAGAAGAGGGCATTGGATCCCCCCGGAGCTGGAATTAGGTGGTTATGACCTGTGAGATATGAGTGCTAGGAACTGACCTCTGGTTTTCTGAAAAGGCCTCAATCATTTCTTTAAAATTTTGTTAAAAATTTCCATATAATATATTTTGATAATATTCTTCCCTTCCTCAATTTGTTCTGGATACTTCCCCTTTCCTACCCACCCAACTTCATATTCTTTCTCTGGAAACATAACACAAAACAAAAAACCTTCCACCAAACCAAAACAAACAAAAAAAAAGCACATAAAACATAAAGTCTATTTTGTGTTTGTTAAGTAATTCTGAGCACGAGGCCTGTGTTTGATATGCCCAGTATCACTGCATTGGAGAAGTGACATTTTCCCTCACTCAGCCACTGTCAATCACAAATATCTTCTTGGTTGTGGGTGGGGTTTAATGTCCACCTTTTTTCTTCACTGACAGCAAGCACTCTTAATGCTGAGCCATCCTTCTAGTCATCTTTATTTATTGATTTTTATATCAGCATACAAAGCTTTATATACCATTATGGCAATTTCAAGTAGAATATATTTTATTGAATCTCTTTTTTTCTTGTCTCCTGTATTCCTGCCTATTTCCCTTTGTCTCTCTTTCTCCTCCCCCTTTGCTCTGCATCTCCTTTTACCTTCTATGGTGTCTGTGGTGGTTTTGTCAATTTGATACAAATTAGAATCAAATGGAAAGAGAATCTCAATGAAGAAATGTATGTATTAGTCTGTATCAGTGAGAATAGTCTGTCTTTGGTGGGTGGTTACCTTATGGTAAGTGAAGTCCTAGCCTAAGACTTCTCTTAGTTAGGGTCGTAGATGGTAGAGAGCATGAGGTGAGCAATAGAATGCATTCATTCATTCATGGCTCCCTGCTTTTGCGTGTGCTTATGATGTGACTGTTTTGAGCTCTTTCCTCTTCGGCTTTCCCATTAGCATAGACTTTAATATGGAATTGTCGGCAATAAGTTTGTTCTGTTTCTATTTCAGTCATTCACGATATTTTGCTATGGAAGTATGAACTATGACTTATATGCATATGTATGTGTATTTATAATGTCAAATTTTGATTTCATTAGATGCAGAAACATACAGCTGGAGAACATACTTTAAAACAAGCGATTAAAGCAGTTAATGTTGGTGCACTTGATCTTTTTCCCTTGTGGCTTTTAATATCCCTTCTTTGTCCTGTAAATTTAGTGTTTTATTATGTGCTGTGGGAGTTTATTTTCTGGTCCTGTCTGTTTGGTGTTCTGTATGCCTCGTACCTTGATAGGCATCTCCGTAGATTTGGGAATTGTTCCTCTATGAATCGTTGAAAATATTTCCTGTTCTATTGACCTTGGTTTCTTCTTTTTCTATACTAGTGGTTTTCATCCTTCCTAATGCTGTGACCCTTTAATAAACTTCCTCATGTTGTGGTGCCCCCCTAAATACTTTTCACTGCTACTTCATAACTGATTTTTGCTACTGTTATGACTCTTAAATGTAAATATCTGTATTTTCTGATGGTCTTAGATTCCAAAGTGGTCATGACCCATGGGTTGAAGACCACCATTCTATACCTTTTATTTGTAGGTTTGGTCTTTTCATTAATGTCCCATGTTTTTTGGATGTTTGTTCTTGAGGAAGTGTTTACACTTAGCATGCTCTTTGATTGAGGGGTGCGTTTCTTCTCCCTTGTCTTTAAGATTTGGTAGTCTGCTCCCACTTCATTCAGTCTGTTGTTGAGGCTTTCCTCCAAGCTTTCTGTTTGACTTCCGGAGCTTTTTATTTCAAGTTTGATTTCAGTTTGGCTTTTCTTGTGAGATTCTATGTCCTTATTAAATTCTCTTTTTCTATTTTGGATTCTTTTTATTATTTTATTCAGCTGTGATTTTGGATTCACTCAGACATTTGTTCGTATCCTCTGAGCCCTCATTCAGTGTCTTTACAGTCCTCCTTTGAGGTCCTTGTCCTGTCTATCAGCGGAGTTACCTTTCTTCGAACATTATGATAGGAGTGCTGTCTTGGTTATCCACAGTGTCTGGGTTTCTGTGTTGGGATCTAAACATCTGGAGCTAGGCTATTTGTAATGTCTCTTACTGTGGAAACCTGGCTTTGCCTTTTTTTTGGATGGATCTTTGTTCGCTGTTACCCCCTTATGTTGTGGAACTAGCTGGATGGTTGTCTTTCAGTCTTAAGGTCTCTCAGGGTTCCAGGTTTATATCCCCCTTATCCACTGTTGGTACAGTGGATTAGTTGACTGATTTTAGGGATCAGGTGGGGGTGGGTGAGAGGGAGTGGGAGGGGACTGGTTCTGGAGATCTCTGACTCTAGTTGTGGCCTCCATTTGGTGCTGAGTCCAGCAGTGGGTAGCTGATTGCTGGGCAATAGGGTTATCTGGCTCTGGAAGCTTCTACCATAAGTTCCAGTTTGAATCCTAGGATTGGACTCCAAGCAGTCCCAGATCAGCCAGGTGCGTTGGGTCAATGAGGGGTGATTGGGGAAGCTTGGCCTTGGCCACTGGCTCTAGTGGTGGCCAATTTGAGTTCCTGCCTCCATGTAGTTTTCAAGTCCAGCTGAAGGGGGGTGATGCGACTTTAAGATCCTCACTAAAGTTCTATTTTGGACACCATTATGTTTTTATTATTGACAAGCTCTCACTGGGTAGCCCTGATTAGTCAAGAAACTTATGCAGCCCAGGCTAGTCTCGAACTTTTATGTTAGAGTTCTGAGAGTACGAGAGTACAGAGCTTGTTCAATGAGTCTGTGATCCCAGCAGGGAAGTTAAGGCAGGAGAACTGTGAATTGGAGTCTAGCCTGTGCTATAATGAGACACTGTCTAAAATAAAATATAAAATGTCAGGTCTCTCTCAATGCATTGCAAGTAAAAATTAATGTTAAGTGAATTATAAATTTAAGTTCAAGAAGTAAAATTAAAACTTTTGAAAGAAAGCTTTTTATTGGGTTAAATTTTATTATAGGATACCTATCTCAAAAGTTACAATGCAAGAAAAAGAAATAAGGTAACTTCAATCAGAATAAAAAACTTTAGACCTCAAAAGAATGTCATAAAGGAGAAAATCCCATTTACCAAAAGTAAGGAAATATTTGCAAGTCATGTATATGAAGGATCTTGAGCCTAATACATTTACAGAAGTTATAATTAAAAAATTTAAAGGACAATACAATGAGAAAATGATAAATGTTTGAAGAGATTTTCTAGCAACCATTAGTAGATGTTCAATATCATCATTTACTATCATGAAACATAGGTCAGAATTGGCCAGTTGATTTGAATTGTTTTTTTCTGCCAGATAACCTAAGTTCTTGCTTTTCTATCCAGTCTAAAATGTCTAGTGTTTATTTGAATTGTTTAGTCATTTTCTATTTAATATTATAATTAATACAGTTAAGTTTAAGTATCCCACTGTGCTAGTTTTCCAGTCTGATCATTATATTCTATACCTTCATTGTTCTTGCTTGTAGATTTTGTTCGCCCTTTTATACTACGAGCCATATATATCTTTATGTCTTAATTTATTGATTCTTATTTTTACTCATTGTAGCTTATACTCAAGTAATATGCCATTGAATGTGTTATTTAAGAACCTTATGCAATATTTGACAGCTTTTTGTGTCATGTGTTATTGTGTATTTCATTAAGCATCATAACATTTACTCTTTCTTTTAAAGGTCAGTTTTTATTTTATTATTATTTATTTTATTCTTTATTTGATTTTATTTATTAAACATTTCAAGAATTTGAGGCTGCTTTTACATTTGGGGAGGACAGGAAGCAAAGAAAGGAATGCTGTTTCAGCTAGGTTTTTTTTCCTTTCCCCCTTTTTATTTAGTGCAAGACCCCAACTTGAAGAATGGTGTGTGGATTCCACACATGCATACATGCATGCGCTCGCTCTCTCCCTCTCTCTCTCTCTCTCTCTCTCTCTTAAACACACACACACACACACACACACACACACACACACACACACACACGGCATTAATTCATGCTGTGTGTGTATGTGGGTGTGCAAATGACCTTTCTCTGCAACTCTGGCCAGGCTGCCCTGGAACTCACTACTTACTCCAGGTGATCTTTCATATTGTGCTAATCCTCTTAAATTTGCTTTCTAAATTCTGAGATTATAGGTTTGTACATTCTTTTAATCCAGTCAGATTGAGAATGAAGATTAAGTACTAGAAGATATCTGTCAAGTCTTGTTTATCAATTTTTAAACTCACTGAATGCTGGGCTTATCAATGATTTTTGTCTTAAGCTGACTAGCCTAGAATTTAACACTGTAAACCCTTTGAATATTGGTGTATTAGTTACTTTTCTATTGTGATAAGACACTGTGGCCAAAGGCAGCTTATATAAGGAAGTTTATTTAGGCTTGGGGTTTCACAGGGTTAGAGTTCATGATGGTGGAGGAAAGGTAGCAGGCAGCAGGAACAGCAGCTGAGAAGGCCCCTGGGCATGAAAGGAGGCTTTTGAAACCTGGAAGACTGTTCCCAGTGACATGCCACCAAGAACAGAATACTTGCTACAATTCCCAAACAGTTCCACCAACCGAGCACTAAAGCACAAAAGTCAATGGGGACTATTCCCTTTGAAGCTACCACCTTAAGGTATTGTGATACTGAGCTTTACTGGCGATGGATGGACTAAGAGTTTGTGAAAGTGTGCTATCTGCTTGTAGGTATTTTATTTCTGTTAATGACACTTTTATGAGTGAGTGTAAATCTAGGGAAGAGTAGAGTTGGAAGAAATAAAAGTTCACTCGTTTAGTCTTCACACAGTAAGGAGAAATGGGCAGTGTAAGATAGTGTCCACACATTCTCTTTTAGTTCGTCTCTTTCTCTTTCTCATTCTATTTATGAATAGCCTCTACTTTAACTTCCTGGGGAGAACAGGTTTCTTTTTAAATGGAAGATAGGCCCTGTTTGAAGTGGCATGTAGTGAACTTAGACCCTCAATGTCTTACATGTAAATAATAAACGTTAACTGTATGCTGGGTGGAGATGGTCTCTAGCGGAGAGTAGGAGCTCATGGCTCTGTGATTCTTATAAGGTATATTAGGCCAGGTAAATGCACCTTATTTAGCAAAGCTCTGCCTGACTGGCCAGCCTGTCTTCAAATAGTCCTTTAGGTAAAGGCAGTTTTCATTGCTTAATTTTGTTCCGTCTTGCATTTATTTCTGTCTGCTGTTGTTTGCTGAGGTCATTCTTTCAGAACAACAGTTCATGAGGATTCGTGCTGTGCTTATGATGACACTGAAAAGAGAAAAAGGCGTGCTTTCTGAAAAAAGTAGCCTGGCCTGCAGAGGTCTTCGTTAGTGATTGGAGGTTATAGTTTAAGGGCCTTGGCATACAAGACATATTTTGCTCCAAAAAAGAAGTGGGTATTGGTAGCACATGTGGTATTAAAAACCAGCCTTTTGTGTCTAGGTCTTCAGTTTATGAATAAGGTTTAATTTCTTACTTAGGTTATAATATCTGTTATCTCTAAAATGCTGTTTAGGAAATAACATTATAACTGATAATTTTCTTGAAGATATATTGTATTAGTTTGCTTTTCTGTTGCCATGACAGACACCATGATTAAAAGCAACTTGGGAGGGAAGAGATTGTTTGTCTTGTACTTTCAGGTCACAGTCGATCATGGAGTGGGATCAGGGACGGACTGTGAGGAATCATGGAGGAAGGCATTTACTGGCTGGCCTTGTGATGTGTGCTCAACTGGCATGCTCAGGCGCATGCTCTCTATTTTACTGTCTCTCTCTGCTGGCTGTCTTGGAACTATGTAGACTAGAGTACTTTGAACTCACAGAGATCCTCCTGCCTTTCTTCCCTAGTGCTGGGATCACCACTGTGTGCTACCGTGCTCAGATTCAGTCAGCTTTCTTACATACCTCAGGGCTATATGTCTAGGATGGTGTCTCTACAGTAGGATAGGACTTTTTACATAAGTAGACCCTCAAAACACTAACCCCACACACCATAGGCCAATATGAACCAGGCAGTTTTTCAGTTGAGATTTCCAACTGACTCTAGGTTATGTCAATTTGACAATAAAAACTAACAAGGTTTCACATGTGTGTGCCTGTACACACACATACATATATATTTGTTTATTTATGTATACTTGTTTTATTTCATAGCTGTCTTGTTTTCTGTAGTGGCATTTAAATCTAAGAAATGGCTTATTGGAATTATTTTATAGATTTATTTTTTTCATTAAGATTTGAACATTGGCACATAATTGCTTTAAAAATCTTTTCTCTTTCAGTGTACTGCCCTTTAATAAACAGATGGTCATATTAAATGCTATATAACTGAAAGTGTCTTAGATGAAAAAATTACAATATTTGGGAAAGAGATGTAATTAGTTCTCCAAATTCTTTTGGCTCTCTGGTTCAGGGAACAAAGCATTAATTAGCTTCCTTACTTGCAAACTACCATCAGTTATTTGGATAATACTCTTCTAAAAATTTGTGCCATTATTTTAAGCCCCATTTCCATCTTTTACCCGCCACCACACCAGCATCCCTAATAAGACCTCCAGTTTGATAACATTTGCTATATAGAGAAAAATATGTGTAATATTATATGTATCTTATCTTAAATCTTTGCTTTTCTCCCCCAACCTGATGCTGTCTTTAGTTTAGACATTTTATGCTAAGTGTCTTTAGCTAATTCAAAACAATTTGATTCATGTCTAAGTTACCAGACAGGGGATACTTGGGCTGCTTTCAGCATTAGTTAGACAGTGTTGTGGTGAACGTCTTCACAGTTCAGTAGGGTCTCCTGTTTAAGTCTTGGGAGTGTGTATCTAGGAGTTTGCCGCTTCAGAATATAGTGGTTTATACTGATATTTTCACTCATTTATTTATTATCTTCTGACAAATTTTTGTATCACTTAGCAGTTAGTTATGGTCAATTTAAGTATATTTTATTATAAAACACCCATAAAACTTGCCATTTCCCCACTTTCATGTGCATTTTGGTAGCATGAAAAGTTATTTTGTTGTAAAACCATCATTGTCATTTATTTCCAGAAGATTTTCATTTTAGTTTACTGAAACTGAGTAGCTATTAGTCAGCAACCACCTATTGCTAATTTCCTCAATCCTTCGTGGCTAGTATTTTACTTTCTGTCTCTGTAAACTTTCCTAGCTTATCTAACCCGTACAAACTGAATCATGCAGACTTGCCCTATTGTGGCCTGCTTATTTTACTCATTTTTATGCCTTCAAGGTTTACCCTTGTAGCATGTGTCAGCTATTCCTTTGTTTAAAGTGCTGAATGCTATTCTAGTATGTATATACATGTATTGCGTTTTGTTCCTTCAGTCTTTGAAATACACTTAGATTCCTCCGACAAGTTGACTGTTGTAACCATACACACAGATAATCTTTTCAAGTCTGTTTTTTCATTTCTTTTGAAACTTATAGTGAAAAGCAATTGTTAGATTATGTGGGGGTTTTATTTTATTGCTTTAGAGATCCTCCCTCCCAATTTTCCATAGTGGCTATGCCATGTTATATTCTGTCTCCAATGCACGAGGGATCCCATTTCTCCTTATCCATACTTGTTTAGGGTATTTAAAAAAAGATTAATAATCACGAGTGATAGCCTGTTAAGAGCTTATTGTGTTCAGAAGTATTTTTGCTTAAGCTTTGCATCTGTGTGCGCACATGCACCCCCCCCCACACTTATAGAATAATAGAATTTCTTGGAAAATGGGATGATGAAGTAGAACTTTGAGGGGGTCCCAGTATTTAGCAGATCCTTCTGTAGCCAAAGGGGCCTGCCAGGATCTATTTGTTATTATGAAGAGCTGGCTTTGTAACTTTTGAGTCTTTATTTTTTTGCAAGAGGACCTCTCTGTATAGCTGGGGATCGCCTTCCATTTCTGATAGCCCTGCCTCTTCTTCTTTTTAGATTTTTTTTTTTCTTTTTTTCAGAGCTGGGGACCGAACCCAGGGCCTTGCGCTTCCTAGGTAAGCGCTCTACCACTAAGCTAAATCCCCAACCCCTTCTGCCTCTTCTTCTTAAGTGCTTGGGTTACAAGTGGAGGCCCCTGATACCTGCTTTATTTGCTGCTGGTCTTTGATCCCTGGTGCTTATGGGTGCTAGGATGGCTCTGAGCAACTAAACTACATCTCTAGTCCCTGGTTTTGGAGCTTCTGAATTTCTTGACTTATTTCGAGGGTGTAAAAAGAGAGAAACGCTTTGTCTGGTAAACACTTCTGTAATGTTAGTGATTTAGCTGGTTTCCAGTAAGTTATAGTGTACGAATCTGTTGTCACGGTTAGTGTGAGGAGTATTACCTGTAGTACTATGAGGATCATGGGACCGGGTAACAAGGCTTGGATGTTTGAATCATACTGAGGAAAGCTGAAGTGTTCTATGGTAATAGTCCTAGCTTAAGGAGTAATTACATTTTTCTCAGCAACGTGTGGAGCTGAATAGGCATCTTGCCCAGAATAAATTTTTGAAGGACAAGAGTGTCTTGGCATTAAGAGACTATGAGGTGTGTACTATTAAGGCTTCACAGTTGAGTAGGTATTAGGAGGGTGCTGTAAACTGAGGGAGAGCAGTGTCATAGCAGGAGAATGCACACAGACTGTCCAGGAACAGAGAATCAGTTTTAGATACCTGCTAGCTCCATTTAGCCCCAGGCCACTGGCTACTGTTAAACAAGAGCCATCCTAATGTTTGGTGTCTTCTGAGCTAGACCCTAGTGGTTAACACACTTAGGATGGTGACTAGGAAGCTTGTGCCTAGGATAGGAGGACCTTATTTCTCCTTCACTGGCAGTGGCTGGTTCTGGTCAGTCCATGGCAAATGGAAGGTCCTAGATTTAGCATTTAATGTACTTTGGAGTAAGTTTTTTGTTTTGTTTTTGTGTTTGGTCTAGTATTTTATTTTGAAAAATAATAATTTAACCATAGAAAAATTGAGAGTAAGTATAATAAACATCTAGCAGCTTTTTTCTTTGTTTTTTTTTAATTTTATATATTTTACATCCAAAATGCAGTTCCCCTCCTCTTACACCTCACCTCCCCTTCTTCCCTCATCCATTCCTCAGCTGTTTCTCTTTAGAAAAGGGCAGGCCTTCCTGGATATCAGGCAAACATGGCATATCAAGTTGCAGTAAGACTAGGTACCTTTCTTCCCATTAAGGCTGGACAAGGCAGCTCAATAGGAGGACATGGGTTCTAAAAGTAGGCAAAAAGAGTTAGGGACAGTTCCTGCTCCTACAAGAAGACTAAGCTACATAACTGTAACATCTGTGTGGAGAGCCTCGGTCAGCCCCATGCAGGCACCTTGGTTGTCAGTTCAATCTCTGTGAGCACCTGTGAGCCCAGGTTAGTTGATTCTGTGAGTGTTCTTGAGGTGTCTATGACTCCCTGCTGCTATAATCTTTCCTCTCCCTCTTTCACTGGATTCCTGAGCTCTGCCAAATGTTTGCTGTGGGTCTCTGCATCTGTTTTCATTAGTTGCTAGCTGAAGCCTTTCTGATGACAATTGGGCTAGGCACCAATATATGAGTATAGAAGAATATTATTAGGAATCTGTCTTGTCTGTCTTTCTTTCTTTCTTGCTTGCTTGCCACTGTGTTTGCTTGCTTGCTTGCTTCCTTCCTTCCTTCCTTCCTTCCTTCCTTCCTTCCTTCCTTCCTTCCTTCTTTCCTTCCTTCCTTTGTTCTTTCGTTCTTTCTTTTTTTCTTTCTTGCCACTGTATGTTTGGTTCTTTCCTAAGTCTCTGGCTATCCAGCTTCTAGGTAACTTTTTAGTTATTAGCTTTGTTCAGGGTGTGAGTGTGTGTGTGTGTGTGTGTGTGTGTGTGTGTGTGTGTGTGTGTGTGTGTGTGTATTGTATACATACAGACTTCTTATATGATGAATAAGGTTAAGCCATTTGAAATATAATACTTTATTTTGAAATACTGTTAAAGAATGAAAGTGTGCTCCTGTTGTAATCCAATACTTTTTTCCTTACGTGCAACTACTGACACAGTAATGTATAACATATTGTCCATATTCCATCTCCCCATTTTATCATTTATTAAAATTAATCATTTAAAACTATTGAATTGTATTTTATAAAAAGGTACCATGTGATTTTTCACTTAACTTGTGAGGAACTAAGGAAGTTATGTGAATTATTTGAGTTTTTACTTTGGGGGCTGAGGTTGTTTTATAACTCTGAATGCTCGATAGTAAGAGATTAAAAGTAATGTTCTTGCCTAGAACCTCTATTTTCTGTTTTGGTTACCATGCTAGGTATGTAGCCAGTTCTGTGGTTAGACGTGATGGAATGACGATCGTTGTTAACCTGTGTGGGAGTGATCCATTAGATTCTACTCGCTGCTGTTGTAACAGTTTGAGTACAACATTAATACAAAGTTGGAGGATTTTTACATCTGTTTTTAAATTTATAGATTGAGAACATTGTTAAGTAAGAACAGTCTTAAAATAAAAAGAAATCTATTTACACATAGTAATAACTGTTTCACCTTTGAAATATTTGACATATATAGGGCTTAGTAGTCTTTTCTATATGCAGACCTCTCATGATAACTTTCATTAATTTTATTAAAAATCATTTTTGAGTTCATTATTCATTGTGAAGGCCTCTATTCATTCTTCCCACAGTTCGTTGTTTGTCTCTGATGTGAGAGAGACATAGTCCATGGTTGGCACTAATCATGGCGAGGGTACTGTGGGCAAAAGTTGAAGTCTGGGTGGCAGTTGATGTTGGGTCCAAAGTGAAGGTGGAGAATATGAATATTGTGGTTGAACTTGAGGTATTGATGCACATGGTGGTGCAGTGCTCATGTTATCATTGTGACTCCATCCTACGAGACAAGAGAACCTGGGTGAGATGGGATGAATGATTTGGATAAGGCTTGTTCTTATTTACTTATTTATTTAGATTTTATTATATGTGTCTGTGTATGTAATGTGCATGTGAGTGCAGTGTCTATGGTGGCCAGAATTGAGTCCCTTGGAGTTAGAGTTACAGGCATTTGTGAGGCGCCTGAGCCTGATGTGGCTTCTAGGATCTGAACTTGGGTCCTAGAGAAGACCAGTGTGTTCTCCATTGCCGATCCATCTTTCCAGTCTTAATGAATGGCTAAAAAGAAAATAGAACTGTACTGTAATATGGTTGAACTTCTTTAAGATTTTTTTATTTTGAATTTTGAAATATTATATATATATTACTGATAGTAACAGATTTATTATGGTTAGACATTTTTGTACCTTTTGATAATTGAAGGTACATTTTTATTTTACACATAGTTGTTATCCGGAAACATTTTTCTTTAACTTTTCTTCTTTTGAGACAGTGACTCATTATGTAGCTAAAGTTATCCTTCCGTATGCTCGGAATCTTCTCCCAGCGTCTGCGTATTGAGTTTTAGGTGTTCACCATCCTGTCTGACCAAACTCATATCTGGTAGACAGCAATAAAATGCTATTGACATGGTCCCTGAAGCCATACTTCATAGCTTCCTCATTCTGCCATTTTGGTTCTATGTACTTTACAAAGGTTTCATGTTTGAATAATCATGAAAAAGGATTGCATTAATTCATGGGATGATTTTTCTTGGCCTTTGAATGAAAGACAATTTGTTGACCAATTTTAATGCTTCTTAGCAACACAAATTATCTCTGTCTTGGGCATTTTCATATCTTTCTTTAAAGACACATTTGGAAGTATTTTGTGTGACTTGGTACTTGTCCATCTGTCTGGAAGCTCTCTTCTTTATTCCTAAACATGCTAATTAAGCTTTACATTCAAGTAATGCACTCTCTTGGTTTAATAACCCACAGTTTGACTTGAGAATCATTTGGCTTGTCAGAATCCAAAAGGGATTCTGGAAAACAAATTTCTTCTGTGTATTGTGAAGCTAAAACTTATTGAAAATGTGCTACATTTTCTTAGTAAAACGAGTATAAAAATACTGCCACGGTAGCGGTCTAAGTATTTTCTTACTGTCCTCTCCCTCTAGTGAGATGGTTTAATCACTTTTGATAAAGAAATAGCTTGGCTATAGTTTTGAAAAGTTGACTTGTATTCACTTGAATTAGTAATTTATGAAAATGCTAGACTTATGGGGAATGCTGTTTTCATCCATCCTTTCAACAAATGTTTATTGAGCACTGATGCCATACCAAGCACTGTGATAGCCATGTTATAGCTTCGTGGCAAGTAAAATTATGGGGACTCTGCTTTCTGGGAAAGAAGTATGGTTGTGGAAAAGGTTTGATATCATCAAGTAAGAAAAGGCTTCTCTGAAGAAGTTTAGGCTTTAGATGGTGTTGGAAGACTTTAGGGGCACATGTGTGAAGGCCACAGGACAGGAGGAAGCTAAGCAACAGTGAGGGAAAGCTTGAGATTTGAGGCATTCAAGGAAGTTGGTGGTCATTCTTTTCAGGTGGTTTATAAGAAAAATCCAGGGTAAGACTGTACCTTAATGAAGAATTGCTTAGACGCTGCTTCGTGGTAGAGCACATGCTGAGAACATTCATTCCTAGTTCCACCCCCAGACCTAAGGTAGGAGAGCCAGAAAGCAATCGCTAGTTACTGTACATAGACTTGGACATATTTTTAGATGTCCACTTACCTGTTGTAAGATAATAAACATTGTTTTTGCTTATTTAAAAGACGTAAAGATCTTGTAGAATTCACTTATTTTTTTCATTTGATACTTTAGTCCTTTACATACTCCCCTATGCTTGCATCCCAGATGCGTCACAGCCTCTGCTTTCTTCTTCGGAAATGGATTCATTTCTAGATATCCTTAATCTCCTCAGATTCCTTTATTGAGTAAAATTAAATGTTTACCTTCTCTTCAGCAATACTTGTAGGTTGTGACAAAACCAAGCAAGTCCAGTGTGTTTTTAAATTCTATCCGTTGATTCCTGACACATAGCTACAAGTGCCTTTTCCAAAGAGTCTCCCCTCCTCCCAGTCAGAAAGAATGGAAATACATGTGAGAGAAGATGCATGGTGGGATGAAACAGGTTTCCTCCTCTAGTCTGCATGTATTCATTCATTGCTTCACTTCTGGAACTGTCAGCCTGTGGCTTTGTTTGATAAATACTTAATGAATACCTTCTTTACATTAGATCTTATACTCCTTCCTAGAATTATCGAAAGGGTTCTGATACAGTTGTCCTTTTAATGACATTTCTTCCCAGTGGAAGTAAGAAAATAAAATAATATAGCTTAATGCATATAATCATTGTATTTGTAAGCAAATTTATATGATAAAGTACTAGAAAGACATGTTTCTTGACAATAAGTAATAGAAAATAGTGGATAAACATATTCTTATAATACTTCCTGTGACTCTGAGAAAGCAAGAACTCAGGTAAACTAGGTTCATCAGACATTAAAAAAAAAACTTGTAAAATAAAACCTGTCCATTGATATGTAAAATGCATACATACTCATCAGCTGAAGTTTCTGTGGGACAAAGCTTAGTCATGCTGACTCTCAAAGCTCATCATTATATCGTCCATCATAATAGATGAAACAATAGGATTTAGGTCTATTTAAACTAGTGATACTTGTTTTAGTGTCTGTCTGTCCATCCGTCCATCAGTCTTTCCGGCCGCCCAGCTACCCACCTACCTACCTACCTACCTATCTACCTACCTACCTTTCATTTATGTAGTATTAGAATTTGCATCTATAATCTTGAGACCTGTATAAGCTCCACATATGCTCTGAGCTACATTCCTAGTATAGTTGCTATTTGTTTGTCTTATGGCTTAAATTATATTTTTATTTAATTTCTAAGCATGTGTATCCATGACAGGCAAGTGGAGGTCCTAGGACAACCTCAGGGAGTCATTTCTTTCTGCCATGTGAGTCTTGGGGATTGAATTCATGTTGTTAGTTTTGGTGGTAAATACCTTTACTTGCTGAAATAGCTTGTTGGCCCAATTAATTAATTCTTAACATTCAGTTCAAATTCTGTTAAAGGATAAAATATCAAAAGGGACAAATGTTCAATCAGTTTGTGTTCAAGCAGTCTTTGTTATTGCATGTAGACAGAATATTAGATATTAGACAGCACTGTCATCCTTTCTTATTTGTTTGAAAGGTTTACCTCTCATAGAAACAGGGAAATGAGCATGTGGAAAGTTATGTTCCAGCTCGTTGTTATTTGTAGGGCTTTGTTAAGGACAGATGGAAGATTAGTATGATCTTGAATTTTGGAACCCATGTAATATATTTTATTCCACCTTTATGAGAGGTTAGGCATACATGTGCAAACATAATAATGCATATTTCTCAAAGAGCTTTACAGCTCGTTGCAGCTTCTCCTTTGCATACATCTATATACTCTATATATCTCACTGCTTTTCTTTTTCCTTATATTCTGAAATGGGTGTGCAACAAAGGTCAGAACGTACATATTTTTATTCGTCCAGAATGTCACCCTGTATATTAATACTGTATTTAACTCTTTGCTCCTTCCTTTTATATATGACTTGTTTATTCTTTTATTATTTAAGAATAACAAATATAGTAAGCCTGGCAAATACAATAAAGATTTATTAATTTTTATAAAGTAATATGGAAAAATTTTATTGGCCTGGAGCATCTGGCTCCATTTTGAAGATGCATATAATTATTTGTTATGTTTGAGTGTTTTTGGAATACAACTATTTGATGATTTGTGGAAATTACCATTTTAAAATTAAATCAGTGACAAAATTTATCATTTGAAATTTGTAGAATCTAAGTTTTAGTAAAAATCATGTTCTATATAAAACAGATTTTTTCCCCTCCCTTGGCCCTATAAAATAGATTTTTAAAAGTCTTAATTTTATATGTGTGTTGCAGTCCTATAATTTAAACCATCTTTCTCTTTAGACATGTTCTGATTTATTGACCATTTTAACCCATTTTCTGTTATGAACATATAATTAGGGCACGTGGCAACAGACATTTTTTGGGATAAGTCATGTAAATAGGATTTTAAGTGTCATCATTACTTTCCTGTGGCACTTCTGGGTGCATTAGGGAACCGCCCTCAGAGTCACACATTTGAATGGAAGTGTGGGGAAGAGAGTATTCCTGTACCGCACAGAGAGACACAGAGCAAGGTGACAGTCTCCTCACAGGGAATGTACTGTCACAGAAGGGTGTACAACAGTCCAAACCAGGCAGACGAACACTGGGGGCAGCATTCCCTTAGCTTTTGTTCATTTACTGATTGATTGATTGATTGATTAAAAATAGATTATATATACCCTCTACCCCAACTCTTCCCAGATCACTCTTACTTTCCCACCTAACCTTACTTTCTCTCTTTTATTAGAGTATAAACAGGCATCTAAAAAACAATAATAAGATAAAATGAAAGCAAACAAATCAGGATGACAAAGAAATAGGAAACAAAAGTCAGAGAAAAAGCACAAGAAACACAGAATGCTGAGACATACGTGTTCACACATATATCCAAAACCCATAGAAACAAAATGAAAGCGCATATAAGGAAAAGATCTATAAGGTTAAAAAAAACAGAAAATACATCGTAAGATGGAAAATCTCCAAAATTGCTAGTGAGTTCATTTCGTTGGCCATAGGAGATGGGCATAAGCAGTAGTTGAGTGGAAGGCCTGCCTTAAATGTGGCTTGTATGCCCAGTCATACTCCATGGGAGAAAAAGAGGTTTTCCTTGTGACTGACTCTGAAGTGGAGAGAGCTTTTGGGTTAGGATAGGTACTTGTGTCTACATCCCCTCTGAGCACTAGAACTATCTGGCTTAGACTTGGTTTGGTTCCATGCACGCTCCTTCAGTCTCTGTGAGTTCATATGTGCATCAGCATCTGGGAGGACATGTTTCCTTGGTGTCCTCCATTTCCATGCTCCTAACATCCTTTCCTACTCCTTTTTTTTTTTTTTGCTTTTCTTTTTTTTTTTTCTTTTTTATTTTTTATTAACTTGAGTATTTCTTATATACATTTCGAGTGTTATTCCCTTTCCGGGTTTCCGGGCAAACATCCCCCTCCCCCCCCTCCCCTTCCTTATGGGTGTCCCCCTCCCAACCCTCCCCCCATTGCCGCCCTCCCCCCATAGACTAGTTCACTGGGGGTTCAGTCTTAGCAGGACCCAGGGCTTCCCCTTCCACTGGTGCTCTTACTAGGATATTCATTGCTACCTATGGGGTCAGAGTCCAGGGTCAGTCCATGTATAGTCTTTAGGTAGTGGCTTAGTCCCTGGAAGCTCTGGTTGCTTGGCATTGTTGTACTTTTGGGGTCTCGAGCCCCTTCAAGCTCTTCCAGTTCTTTCTCTGATTCCTTCAACAGGGGACCTATTCTCAGTTCAGTGGTTTGCTGCTGGCATTCGCCTCTGTATTTGCTGTATTCTGGCTGTGTCTCTCAGGAGCGATCTACATCCGGCTCCTGTCGGTCTGCACTTCTTTGCTTCATCCATCTTGTCTAATTGGGTGGCTGTATATGTATGGGCCACATGTGGGGCAGGCTCTGAATGGGTGTTCCTTCAGTCTCTGTTTTAATCTTTGCCTCTCCCTTCCCTGCCAAGGGTATTCTTTTTCCTCATTTAAAGAAGGAGTGAAGCATTCACATTTTGATCATCCGTCTTGAGTTTCGTTTGTTCTAGGGATCTAGGGTAATTCAAGCATTTGGGCTAATAGCCACTTATCAATGAGTGCATACCATGTATGTCTTTCTGTGATTGGGTTAGCTCACTCAGGATGATATTTTCCAGTTCCAACCATTCCTTGCAAAGTTCCTGTAGCTCTAAAAGGAAGGGCTTGTCTAAATGGAGACATCTCATTTAGGGTTCAGCGTTGCAAGGTCTCCCACACTCTTTACATGGTCCAGTTGTGAGTGCCTGCATTAGTTTCCCTCTGCTGCAGAAGACTGAAGAAGACTCTGATCTGTGAGTATAGCAGAATGTTATTGGGAGTCATTTGGCCGCCTGGGCACTGTCGAGCATAGGTTCCAGCTCATGGAGTGGGTTTAATTACAAACAGATAGTGGATGGTTACTCCCACATCTTTTGTGCCACTATTGCAGCAGTGTATCTTGCATTCAGATCACTATTGTAGATCTAAAGGTTTGTAGCTGGTGTGTACCTTTCTCTTCTGGTAGCATGTAAATTACCTTCCTGTACATGAACAGTAGTCAATGAAGGGTCTAGTTAGGCATCAGTTGGACTTCTGTGTGTTCAACACACTATGTAAGTGTTCTCAGCAGTAAGCCCTGACCATCAGTTTGTGAAGAGCAGCTAATAACCTTGGCAGTAGCCTGGCTGGTTTTAGGGTTTCCATGTGGCATCTTTGGCCAACAACTTGATTAGATAGAACCCATTCTTGCCACTGGTGATTTCCTTTGGAGAAAGGAAGTTAGAGGTGTCTAATTGGGGCACTTTTATTTGGTCATTCTATTAGGATATCTATCTATCTATCTATCTATCTATCTATCTATCTATCTATCTATCTATCTATCTATCTATCTATCTATCTATCTATCTCTTTACCTCCATTCCATCGTTCCCTGCCAGTTTCTCCCCTCCTTCTGTAATTTTCTTTTACTTCTTCCTTCCCAGTTCCTTACTCTATACCAGTGGTTCTTAACCTGTGGGTTGTGGCTCTTTGGAGAGTCTAATGACATTTTCATAGGGTCACTTATGACGATCAAAAAAACACAGATATTTATATTGTGGTTCATAACAGTAGCAAAATTACAACTATGAAGAAGCATTGAAAATAATTTTATGGTTGGGGTCAGCACAATGTGAAAAACTGTAGTTAAGGGTTGCATCAACCTGTGAGGCTCCCCAGTGTGCTTAGAGATTGAAATATTCTATTCTGCAGGGCAGGTTCTTAAGCAGAAAGGCAAACAACTCAAAATAACTTCAGTAAGGCCCCCAAACCATATTCACTAGGAAATAAAAATTGAGTCCCTCTGAGACCGATGGAACTGAGCTCCACAGAAGACTTAGAAAAGATGTGCTACAAAGAAGATTGAGACTGGGATGGGTCAGCTGCCCAGAAGAAGCAGAAACCAGCTGAGCTGCTTGGAAGAGTTTTAGAGCAATCAAGGTAACTGGAAAGAACACTATGCAACCTCTTGAGCTGCCTGCAGCTGCTCATGTGCTCCAGGTTGCTATGCTTGTGAGCTTTCACCTATGCTGGGTTGTCTTTGAGTCATTTCTGCTCCTATAAGTACCCATATTCATGTAACCCCATTAAAACTCAGGGCTCAGCAAGGATTTTAGTGGTGTCTGTACTTGGGTTCCCTATCTTATGGGAGTAGACGCGTGTTGCATCTTGCCAAGAAAAATTTTGTCATACAACACCTAGTTATGGAAGACCTAAAAACTAATATCTACATTTAAGGGAATATATACCATATAAAAGATTGGTATCTGCTTAGGAGTGTCAAGACCAAGTTCTCAGCACAAAGGAGATTTATTTGCTCCAGAGGGATAAAGGGTAGGAAATAAGAGACAAAGACAGGAGATAGAGGAGGAGAGGGAAGGGGGAAGGGAGTTAGGGAAATGGGAAAGGGCTATTAGTTCCCAAAGGAAATAAAGTTTGACTCCAGGTTGAGGAGACAGACTTAGCCCATAGGAAAATGGTTTATAAAATGGTGGGGTTTAGATTGACTTACAGTTTATGGGCTGTCTTTAAGAAACTTGGAGGCGAGAACTGAAGTTGAAACCTTGGAGGAATGCTAATTACGGGATTACTTTCTATGGCTTGCTCAACTTTCTTATACCGTTGACATTATCTAGAATGAGTTGGACCTTCCCACATGAATCATTAATCAAGAAAGGTCTGTGTTTGTAGACTTTTTAATGTGTTTACAAAAATTATATTTTTTACACATTAAAAACTTATTTTAGCAATAGGTGTACAGCTCAGTGGTATTAGGAATGTTCATGTTGTGCTATAACTGTAATACTTTTCAGACTTTGATATAGTATTTGGAAATTCATTCATATTTTTGTCACTTGCCCATATATGGCAAAAAAAATTCTCAATAGTAGACAGTAGAAACTTGAGAGGTGGTTTAAGCAGATGGGATTTTATTAAGAGAGACAGCTTATGTCATCATTGAGGGACCAGAAGGAATAGACCAAGTCTTAAACTACACTTTCTAGTTTGCATACTAAGGAAGCTGCAACCAGAACAGTTCCCTGAAGCAGAACACTTTAGTCTGGAAGCTGAGGAATGAGGAACTTGGGCTTTTGTTGCTGGTCCCACAGGATGTTGGTCCCATCCATGATGGGGTTCCCCATCATGGATGGATCTGTTTGGCTTCTATCTTCCTTTGGTTTTTTTTTTTTTCTTGTCTTTTAGGATTGTTTCTGTTTGTGAAACATAGGTAAGATGCAGATCCTAAGTTGCAAGGGTACTATACTAGCTAAAGGACATGTTAATTTTCTAGCCATGCTATTTGACATACTAGAGTGGGGTTGGGTAGGTATTGAGAACAGATCTGTCTCTGCTAAAGCTTTCTGAGTGGAAGAAGGTAGAAGATATACTGAACTGGCTGCTTCAAAGAAGACAGCTTGAAGGACTCAAAACGAAACTGTCAATACAGCAACGTGGGTAGGAAGGAAGATCTGTATTACAGAAAAGATATTTTGAGTTGAGCTTAACTTTTAAGCATTGTAAAAGTTCTGAAGAACTTAGTGTTCAATTACCTTATGGCAAGTAATTTAGCATACTAATATGCCATTACTTGGTTACTTTTAGCTTATGCCACCATCTTTTAATTTCACAGGTTTGTATTAATGTGGCTATGCTATATGTCATTGACTACAATGTTCTTTCATTTTAAACTGTTTTATCTCTGTGTTTACTTTTATTATTATTATTATTTTATTTTTTTACATTCAACCATGCTCCCTCTCACAGTTTCTCATCTCATTCCTCCTCCCCCATCTCCAAAAGAGTGCTCCCTCCCTGGCCTCCTCATTCCTTGGAGCATCAAGTTTCTCCAGGATTAGGTGTGTCTTTTCCCACTGAGGTCAGACCAGGCAGTCCTCTGCTATCTCTCTCTCTCTCTCTCTCTCTCTCTCTCTCTCTCTCTCTCTCTCTCTCTCTCTCTCTCTCTCTCTCTCTATGTGGGGCGGGGCTTGGGCAGGCTCATGTATGCTGCCTGATATGTATCCTGCCTGATTGGTGGCTCAGTGTCTGGGATGCAGATACTTACACCCTACCATTGGACTGTATTAACTTTTGAATTGCTATCACCAGAATACTGAGAAGGAATTAAAATGAAGAATTACTTATTTTGGCCCATGGTTTCAGGAAGTTTGCCTCATGGTTGTTTGGGTCTGTGTACTTGGGCAGGATATAGCAGTGATAAGAACACATGTCTAACTACAGCTGATCAGTTTGTGGCTAATCAGGAAACAGAAGGAGGAGATTTTGAGTGTTTAGTCTGGCCTTCTTTTTCCAGTTTTGTTTTGTTTTGTTTTGGTTTTGTTTTGTTTTGTTTTGTTCTGTGAAGCCCCTTGACATAGGATAGTACCTTTACACACAGGACTGGTCTTCTCTTTATTTAATTCTTTCTGGAATTGCTCTGTTCTAACATACTGTTCCTTAATCCAGTCAATTTGATGTTCAGATTAACCATCATAATCTCCAAGTGACAAGTAAACTCCTTTGTAAATTGATGACATAACATCAGTAAGTATAAGTTCTTGATATTTAGGTAACAGTGCTTAAGAAAGCAACATGGGTCTGGCAGTGGTGCTACACACCTTTAATCCTAGCACTTAGGAGGAGAGACTGGCAGATCTCTGAATGCAAGGCCATCCTGGTCTATAAGAGTGAGTTCCAGGACTACACAGAGCCAGGGCTACACAGAGAAACTGTTTCAAAAAAGCAACTCCCCCTACCTCCCCCAAAAAAGCAACATGGATTATATATTTGTTTCTATCATATAGTCATACACTAAATGCTTTTCAAATATTTGTGACTAGTATTGCATTTGATGGTAATAAGTTTGTCTAATAGCTTTTTTCATGAAATTATTTTGAATATAATAATCAAGACTACCTTTTGAAACTGAAAAGTGGTACTGTCAATCTTTCTGTGGAAATTAAGTTGGAATATGTAACTGTTCTAAGGAAAAAAATCAATATAGTTAGGGAGTTTCACTTGGAAACAATGATTTATATAATGGAAAGGGAGACTTTATACATAAGAAATATTTAATTTAACCTTAGAATGAATTCTAATAAAAGAAATACATAAATAATACTTATCTTCAACTTACATATCTAACCCTTATTTCCTACCAATTATTTAAATTGATAAGTATGTTTTATCAGATTTGAATTTAACTGCTATTATTTTTCTTGTATAGACTACATTAGAGAAAAATAGTTGTATCCAAGTAGATGGTAAATATTTGACTGTATTGATATTTACAGTTAGTCTGTCCATTAAAGCTTAGAGGATTATTTAAATAATAAAACTTGTGTCATATTCAAATATGTTAAGCTTAAAGATAGAATTAAACTGTCCATGCATGTCAGCTGTGCTGGCATATGCCTGTAGTCCTGGCACGTGAGAAGCAGAGGCAGGAGGATTGTACATTCCAGGACAGGCATGGGTTACATGCTCTTCTTACTAAGATACAACAACAAAAATACCCCTCTGATGTATACAATTAACATTGGAATTTTACCTTGTAGTTATGAGGCTCATGCTCTGTATAGTTTCAGTGTTTTATAAGTAATTGCTCTTACTTTTACATATAATGTCTCATTTTTTTGCGACAGGTTTGCAAGTAGTTTAGGTAGGTGAGATGTCTCTCTACTAAATGAAGAAATTAAGTAGCTTTGTAATTAAATGGCTTTTCTATGAGTAAGGCTGGACTGAAATAAACCAAAGGATCTAACTTCTTCCTGGCACAATGTTTTTTATTACTGGGAATCAGGGAATTTTGATTTTCTCACCCACAGTGTATTTTCTTCGGTGATCTTGTTGTGTTTCTATTGCTTGGGAATAAAAATGAGGCAACTCTAAATTAATTAGCTTATTATAATTTATGCTTTGACTATAGATTTGAGGCTAAGAAGACTACTACCTTATCTAAATGGCATTTTTGGATTATACTTTATATATTTATTAATATGGCACATTTTACAATGTGAAAATAAAACAACCTACATTTTTATATGACTCATACTTGTGAAATGAGGGTAAAAATCCCAGTGATTAATAAACAAACAGAACCTTCTTCCTTTTTGCATTTGAAGATCTGCCTCAATCAAGCTAGTACCTAGGCATCTTAAGAAGCCTAGAGGAACCTTACTGTTGCTCCATTGTGCTTTCTGTGTCATCTTTTAGGGCTTTACATTTAATTAAAAGTAACTAGCCAGGTGTGGTGGCACAAGCCTATAATCCTAACACGTGGGAGGTGGAGGCCCAATTTGAACATTTGCCTGATTTGAAATTAGCCCTCCTCAACAACCTATAACCTGTCAGGCCAATTTAACAAAATCCTCCAAGAAGAAAGTAATGTGAATGCTTAGGTAAATGTATATTACATTTATTTGTGTCTGTGATGTCTAATATTGGTTGTCAACCTGACACATGTGGTAAGAGGGGGACCTCAATAGAAGGATTACCTTTATCAGATTGGTCTCTGTATTTCTGTACATTTTCTGGATAGCTAAATGATGCAGGAAGGCTTAGTCCACCATGGGCAGTACCATCCTTAGGCATGTGGGCCTGGGTAGTATAAGAAAGGAACTGAGTATGAGCTTGGGAGTAAACCAGTAGGCAACATTTCTAAACTTTTTTTCTATCACAACAAAAGAAACAGAACTAGAATAATGTCCTATTTGAATATACGCAAGAATTAAGAAATTGGGGATATTAGAAAAGAACAAAATGTTCTTTAGCTACTCTTTATAGTAATATATAATTAATTTAGCTCACGCCAAAGGTTTCATGACTTGTCTATTTGTCTTAAGTAATTGAGACTTCTCTAACAAATACACTTATTACTTGGATGCTTATCCAAATCACACATATTTCTCAGTTTTGTAGGCTGGAAAACCCAAAATTAAGATGCTGGACAGTCTGCGGTTTGTGGTTACCTTCTTATCCTCTCAGATGGCAAAGACCAGGCAGGAAGCAAACTTCTTTTAGAAAGTCATCAGGACCTGTTAACTTCCCAGAGCTTTCCCTTACAAATACCATATTTAGGCGATTAGATTTCAGGAAGTGTTTTTGAAAGTGCAGATGTTCTGTTCACATTGCTTTAATAGTAGAAATAAAATGCCCTAGTTAGTTCATGCGAATTAATTGTAAAAAAAAGTTTAGCTCACTATTGTGGTTAATTTGTTTATTTCACTACTCATGTGTGGTTCTTGTAGGAGATTCTTAAGACCTAGAATCCCCCTTTTCCAGTGGAAGGGTTAAAAGTCCTAGGAAGCTTTTCTTGAAATAAAGCTTGTCCTCCACTTATTAAGTATGCTTGCCTCGTCTCTGTCACCCTGGCTTTAGAATGAACTGCTTTCTGTTAGGATTGTGAATTTAGGATTTCCTGTAATGCCTGTCTCTTAGGTATTTGGAAAGTTTTTGTCTTTTTCCTTTGTTAGGCATCTCATGGATTTTGAATCTTAGAACTTTAGTTCTTACTTTGCTTTTGAATCATAGGCAAATCATCAGTCACTTCGTAACTGTCATACTGATGGATGGATATGGCTTGGCCATCCATTTTCAGAGCTTCAGTTCATATCCTTGCTTCTAATTCGGACTCTGCTTTGCAATTCCATCTGTTTTAGAGACACGTCTTTCCATCCCAAAACTCTTCAGGTGCTCTTATCTTTTGAACCTGGTGCCCGATTTAAAAGAAGACCCCTCTTAATATTTTCATGCTATTTTATTTATTTTCTTAAATGTGGTGGTGTTCTCAGTGTTTTTAATGCCCCTGAATCTTTTTATTTTTTTTAGATAGATCATTACTGTCTATCCTTTCTTTTTTCTTTTCTTTCTTTCTTTCTTTCTGTCTATCTATCTATCTATCTATCTATCTATCTATCTATCTATCTATCTATCTATCATCTATTTTGCCTGCACGTATGTTACCATTTGGTTCTGGAACCGAACGTGAGTCCTCTACAGGAAAAGATGCTACTCATTTACGTATGTATGTATGTATGTATGTATGTATGTATATATTGAATATGTTCTAATTTACATTTTGTTATCCCCTTTTCCCAACCTCTCCCCCCTTCCCCTCCCTCACATTCCCCTATACTTGGAGGTCCAGCCTTGGCAGGAACAAGGGCTTCTCCTCCTATTGGTGCCCAACAAGCCCATCCTCTGCTACATATGCACCTGGAGCCATGGGTCTGTCCATGTGAACTCTTTGGATGGTAGTTTAGTCCCTGGGAGCTCTGGTTGGTTGCCATTGTTGTTCCTATGGGCTTGCAAACCCCTTCAGCTCTTTCATTCCTTTTCCTCCAATAGGGACCCTGTTCTCAGTTCAACAGTTGGCTGTAAGCATCCACCTCTGTATTTGTCAGGCTCTGGCAGAGCCTCTCAAGAGACAGCTATATCAGGCTCCTGTCAGCATGCAGTTTTTGGCATTAGCAATAGTGACTGAGTTTGGTGGCTGTATGTATATGGCTGGATCCCTAGGTAGGACAGGCTCTGAATGGCCATTCCTTCAGTCTCTGCCAAACTTTGCCTCCATATTATTGTTCCCTCTTCTAAGAAGGACTGAACATCTGCACTTTGTTTATCCTTCTTCTTGAGCTTCATGTGGTCTGTGGATTGTATCTTGGGTGCTCCTAGCTTTTGGGCTAATATCTACTTATCAGTGAGTGCATACCATGTGTGTGTTTTTTTTTTTTTTTTTTTTTTGTGACTGGGTTACCTCACTCAGGATGATATTTTCTAGATCCATCCATTTGCCTATAAATTTCATGGTCATTGTTTTGATAGCTGAGTAGTACTCCATTGTGTAGATGTACCACATTTTCTATAGCCACTCTTCTGTTGAAGGACATCTGGGTTCTTTCCAGATTCTGGCTATTATAAATAAGGCTGCTCTGTATGTTGGAGCATCTTTTGGGTATAAGCCCAGGAGTGGTATAGCTGGGTCCTCAGGTAGTACTATGTCCAGTTTTTTGAGGAACCTCCATACTAATTTCTAGAGTGGTTGAACCAACTTGCACTCCCACCAACAATGGAGGAGTGTTCCTCTTTCTCCATATCCTCGCCAGCATCTGCTGTCACCTGAGTTTTTAGCTATGGAAAGAACCCAGTTGTTCTTGCTATTCTTAACTGCTGAAACATCTCTTCAGGCCATAATGTCCTTGAATCTTTTTATGTAAATACTTCTTAGAAGTTATCCTGTGTTTTTTATTTCCTTTGCTTCCTTAAATTATTTGTGAAATGCTTTCATTGTTTTCTGTTTAAAATAACTGAGACAATACATTCATCAAACAGGAAGAATTGAGTTTATTATCCTACCCTGTAGGCCAGGAAATAGGTTTTGAGAGAAGTGACTTGTTAGAACTGACTTGGTTAAGGGGAGAACCATTATGAAAGTCAAAGTGAGAGGATTATGTGGTATACTGTGCATAGGGCCCAAACAAGAGAATGATGTATTTAAAAAAAAAACACTCTAGCTTGCTTTCTTCTTTATCTACCTGATATGTCAAGGTTCATGTTACTAAGACCAATCATAGAAGTATACACTGTAGATCATTGCTGTGTTTAAGACATTTGCTCCTGATACCGTTTATTCCTGAAACTACTGTGCTGTTTCTATAGGTAAGGACATTTTACAGGAAAGGAATTGAAATGCAGATTCAAACCTGACTGTTAGCTATGCATATTTTACACCCATATTCTGTCTCTTCAAATTTTTATGTTACTCTTCTAAGAACTGACTGTGGTTTGCTTCTATATCTTCTTAGGACCCTCAGTACTTTCCCCCTACTAACCCCAGTGAGTGAGCTCATTGCTTTTGATCTCGTTTCCATCTCATACCGGCCTTTTCTAGACACTTCTTTTCTTAATTTCGACTGTTTTTGCCCTTTATTGGATTATTTCACTTGTTTTTTTACTTAACACCAGCCATTTCTTTATCTCCTCCTCATTCCATGTTTGTGCATATTTAGAGCATAGAGCATGCTTTGAAGGAGTTGATGTAGGTGCGCAAATAGCCTTGCTGGGGAGGTAGACAGTTACGGGAGGAACCATATGTGCTTCCCCACTCTGATTCAGAGTGCTTGGGTAGGTGTACACAAATAGCTCTGGCAGCACTCAGGATATGATTAATTTTACCTGAGTGATTGGAAAAGATAGGACAGAGTAATTGACATTTAAACTGTAGCCTTAAAGGAGGAGGTGGGGGGAGGTCTAAAGATTGAGAAGAGTAGGTGGAGGGCATTCCAGGAGAAGAAATACTGTATGTACGAAAGAATGAAGCCACAAATTATATGCTACACAGTGTGGTATGACCATTAAAGGCATGTTTTACAATGCTATGCAAAGTGACCTGTGTGGCTGCCTGTTGATGTTAGTGACTGAACTTTCTTTGGTGAGTCATCCCAGTTCCGTGTCTAGTGTTTCATTTTACACCTTTCAGATACCTGATGTGCTGGCCTGTCAGGAACTGAGTCCTTCTCATAAGTAGACTGTGCATATTCCTGGAAATGGTTAGTTAGGGACGTGTCTGAATCTTTGTGATTTTCAATGTATTTCCAGTGGCTGGGCAGACAGGTACATTGTGGGACTTGTGATGATGCACTGCAGCTTACACAATAAGATTGTGTGTGTGTGTGTGTGTGTGTGTGTGTGTGTTTTATTTCAGTGGGCAGATTGCAAGAACAAAGTGTGGATATGAGGGAATGGGGAGATGAGCAGGACTGGGGTGCATGATTTGAAACTCAGAAAGAATCAGTAAGCTACAAAAAGGCATTGCAGATTGCTTTGAGTGTACCTAATCTCACTGGCTGTTTAATAACTAAATTCTGTCTTTTCTGACTACATGCTGAATACATTTCCCTATCATGTTTGGAGAGTGATGACTGCTGCATTTGGAAAACATAGCACCAAATTTCATTTTTTTCCTTCCTGGATACCTACATTATTTTCACTTTTTCTTAAATCCCATAACCTCAATATGTTTTAGTCTTAATTGTTTTGAATCTTGTTTTTAAAAAAGATTGTCCTTTAAGAACCAGAGATAGTAAAAATGGCCATTTTACCAAAAGCAGTCTACAGATTCAATGCAATCCCCATCAAAATTCCAATCCAATTCTTCATAGAGTTAGAAAGAACAATTTGCAAATTCATCTGGAATAACAAAAACCCAGGATAGCTAAAACTATCCTCAGCAATAAAAGGACTTCAGGGGGGAATCACCATCCCTGACCTCAAGCAGTATTACAGAGCAGTATTGATAAAAACTGTATGGTGTTGGTACAGAGACAGGCAGATAGACCATTGGAATAGAATTGAAGACCCAGAAATGAACCCACACACCTATGGTCACTTGATGTTTGACAAAGGAGCCAAAACCATCCAATGGAAAAAAGATAGCATTTTCAACAAATTGTGCTGGTTCAACTGGAGGTCAGCATGTAGAAGAATGCAGATCGATCCATGCTTATCACCCTGTACAAAGCTTAAGTCCAAGTGGATCAAGGACCTCCACATCAAACCAGATACACTCAAACTAAAAGAAGAAAGAGTGGGGAAGAGTCTCGATCACATGGGCACTGGAGAAAATTTCCTGAACAGAACACTGATGGCTTATGCTCTAAGATCAAGAATCAACAAATGGGATCTCATAAAACTGCAAAGCTTCTATAAGACAAAGGACACTGTGGTTAGGACAAAATGGCAACCAACAGATTGGGAAAAAATCTTTATCAATCCTACAACAGATAGAGGGCTGATATCCAAAATATACAAAGAACTCACGAAGCTAGACTCCAGAGAGCCAAATAACCCTATTAAAAATGGGGTACAGAATTAAACAAAGAATTCACAGCTGAGGAATAGCGAATGGCTCAGAAGCACCTAAAGAAATGTTCAACATCCTTAGTCATCAGGGAAATGCAAATCAAAATAACCCTGAGATTCCACCTCACACCAGGTGACAGCAGATGCTGGTGAGGATGTGGAGAAAGAGGAACACTCCTCCATTGTTGGTAGGATTGCAGACTGGTACAACCTCTCTGGAAATCAGTCTGGAGGTTCCTCAGAAAATTGGACATTGTACTACCTGAGAACCCAGCTGTACCTCTTTTGGGCATATACCCAAAAGATGCCCAAACATATAACAAAGACACGTGCTCCACTATGTTCATAGCAGCCTTATTTATAATAGCCAGAAGCTGAAAGAACCCAGATGCCCTTCAAGAGAGTAATGGATTAAAAAAATGTGGTACATCTACACAATGGAGTACTACTCAGCTATCAAAAACAATGACTTCATGAAATTCATAGGCAAATGGAATGAACTGGAAATATCATCCTGAGTGAGGTAACTCAATCACAGAAAAACACACTTGGTATGCACTCATTGATAAGTGGATATTACCCCAAATGCTTGAATTACCCAAGATGCACAGATTACATGAAACTCAAGAAGGGTGACCAAAATGCGGATGCTTTCACTCCTCCTTTATAAAGGGAACAAAAATATCCATAAGAGGAGATAAGGAGGCAAAGCTTAGAGCAGAGACTGAAGGAATGGCCATTCAGAGCCTGTCCCACATGTGGCCCCTATATATACAGCCACCAAAACTAAATAAGATGGATGAAGCTAAGAAGTGCAGGCTGACAGGAACCAGATGTAGATCTCTCCTGAGAGACACAGTCAGAATATGTCAAATACAGAGGCGAATGCCAGCAGCAAACCACTGAACGGGACCCCCTTTAGAGGAATTAGAGAAAGGACTGAAAGAGCTGAAGGGACTTGCAACCCCATAAGAACAACAATGCCAACCAACCAGAGCTTCCAGGGACTAAGCCACTACCCAAAGACTATACATGGACTGACCCTGGGCTCCAACTGCATAGGTAGCAGTGAATAGCCTTGTTGGGGCACCAGTGGAAGGGGAAGCCCTTGGCCCTGCCAAGGCTGGACCGCTCAGTGTATGGGATTGTTGGGGGGGGCGGTAATGGGGAGTGGATGGGGAGGGGACCAACCATATAGAAGGGAAGGGGGAGAGGTTAGGGGGCTGATGTACAGGAAACTGGGAAAGGGAACTACATTTGAAATCCAAATAAGAAATAGCCCGTTTAATAAAAATGGAGGAAAAAAAGAAGAATAAAAAAAGGATCACAGATAGGCCTGCCTCTGCCTCCCAAGTGCTAGGATTATAGGCATGTGCCACCACCACTTGGCTGCAATTGCCTCTTTTGATAGAGGGGAACCAGCTTTATAAGTTCCTCAGAAATGTTGTTTTTTTAACTTCCATAATTTGGGGACATGGAGTTTCCCTTGGCTCTGACAATATATAGCCAAGGTTTGAACCAGAGAGTATGAGAGAGTTCCTCCTATTATTTTCCTATGTTGGTATTTAACAAATCCTGTATATAGCCTATGGATTTAGGTATTCATCCCCAATTAAGTCATTTCTCATAGTAATGACAGAAAAAGAATATCCCTCTTCAATGAAAACATTTCTTCTTATCTTGCATCCACTTTCTGTTTTATTCTGTTTTATTGTGCAAGAGTATGCTTAGCATGGTCAAAGCTCTGGATTCAATTCTCAGTATAAAAATGTCAAGGTCATATTATTCTTACTGCACCATCTCATCTTTTGTACATCTTTTCTTTTTTCCATTTCTTTCTGTGTTTTTTTTTGTTGCTTCATTTATGACTAATTTTCTAGTCTCCAACATTGCCCTGCTTAGTCTCCCATTTGCATTTTCTAGATAACTTTTCTTTCTTTGATATTTCCTACTGTTTACCATCTGATCTATGGGATGGAGTTGAGTTCAGTTTCCAGGAACCAACTCCTGTACATAGTCTTCTGACATCCACAAGTGCATTGAGACTGTCAGCCAGCCAGCCATCTAGCCAGACATATACATACATACACACACATACACACTACACACAGTATGAATTACCTGATGAAAACAATCTGAGAACAATTTCTTTTATAGAATTATCATTCTTTTCAAAACTAGCCAGTGGATAGTCCATTTTGTTTATTTAATAAAAAAAATTAAGACCATAATCTAATTATGACCTTTCTGCCCTCCATACACTCCCATATACCCATCTTCATTCTTCTTTTAAATCTTAGCCTCTTTATTTCACTAATTGTTAGTATATAATATGTATATATAAATGCATGTTTCTGAATATAACCTGTTCAGCCTGTATAATGTTAATTGTATACATGTTTTCATTTCTGACCATTGGATTCTGGAAAGTCAAGTGCAGTGCTCTTCCCTGGGGAGTACCTATCAAGTGTCCTAAGATTTCCTCAGTGTCTCATAGGTCTTTGTGTAGGATTGAAGCCTTGTGGGCTTTAACAAACCTATGCTAAATTGTTGTCTGTTATTTAATAATTTGGGAGGTTTTCCTCAGAAGTCCAGACATACTACATTTAGGTCATGATGATTAATAGGAAGTTGATTGTCAATAAGCCCCTTGTGAGTTGAAAATACATCCAATACACCTATAATGCCAGCCATCCAGCTTATCAGCACAGTACAGCTTTGAGCAGGACTTCTTAACCTTTCCCTACTTGAGACCCCCCTTTCCCAGGTACATTTTATGTGTACCCAGGAACATGGGTTGATGAATATTTTGATTTTCTACTCATCAGTGCTGAATTGCTGCTTCACATTCACATGTAGTACAAATGACCAGAGACATGTTTAAGACCACTTCAGGAAATCATTGGAAATCTGTCCTAACCCAATCCAATTTGTTAATGACTTTGTAAAACTGAAGTAAGCACCTAAGACAGTCATTTTAAAATTGAGCACCCTAACTGTACAATCCAAAGATAGAGCATTTGAATACTTAACATGTTAAGGAATGACAAAAATTTAACAATATTTTTGTTTTCCATAATTAAACCAGTGTCTATAAGCACAAGAAATTGTATATACAGTAAAAACACTGCAGTTCATAATATACATTACTGAATGTGAGCTAAGCAGAGCTGCTTGTCACCATGTGCAGTGAAAGTGTACGTTCTGTGTTGTGGAAGCAAGACTGGTGGCACAATGGGATACACCGCATGAGCACACAGTGCTGAAAAATCTCAGATTCTTGATTTGAATTGTTTTTAGGTTGTTTCCAGTTCTGAAATCTTTTGCTGTTGTCACACTTCTCATGACACCCACACACTCATGTTGATTTGCCACTCAGTGGCGAAGCTGTAGAGTGTGATTGTTTCTTGTTGTGATCGCCTCTGTATTCCTGCTCCTGTTCTGCTTCCCTGCCTCTCTTTCTTCCTTGATTAGGGGTTTATAGCCTAGGCTGGCCTTGAACTGCATGTGTAGCTGAGGCTAGTCATGAACTTCTGATTCTCCTGCTTTAATTACCAAGTGTTGAGATTATAGGCTCGGATGACCTCGGATGTGTGTACATTTTGTGATGGTGAATCTTCATTGTCAGTTTGATAGAATTTAAGATCATCGTGGACATGTCTGTGAGGAATGATCTAGACCCATCCTAAATTGAGTGGTACCAGTGAGTGGGCTGCAGTTCTGGACTTCATTAAGAAAATGAGCTGAGCTGAATGAACGTGAGCCTTCATCTTGCTCTGTTTTCTGATTGTCTATGCTGGACGATCAGCTGCCTTGTCTGGCCACCATGACTTTTCACATTTTGGTTACCATGGAACTGTGAGGTGTAGTAAATATCTCTTTCACTTGTATTATTGTCTCCAAGGGCATTGCTTACTTTAGAAAATTTAGAAACCTAGAGAAATCCAAAGAGAAATAGGAAAATTCTAGTCATCATTAACATTTTAATGTTACTGATGTCTTGTGTTCTTGTTTCTTCATATATTTTTTAATCATTAGCTTTTAATTTCATGATTATGGGCATATCTCTGTATCATTAAGTAATTTGTGCATCATTTTTAAATTAGTATATAATTGTAATAATTATAGAAATAATTTATTAATAATTTAGTGCTGTATAGTTTGTTTTTTTCAGCATTGTATTGTCATTAAGAACATTGTTAACAACACACTCATGAACATAGCTGATCCACTTATTCTTATTTTGTAACAGTAATACACTCACCAAGTAGTATACATGCCTAGTATAAAATTCTAACAGTTATAACTGACCAGTTAGAGAACACAGTAGTTCCTTGCTCATGCTTTTTTGTCCCTTTCTTTATAGGCAGCCCTTTGAAACCACTTTCATTTGTTTCTTCTGGCTATTGTGCATGTCCATCTCTGTGTGTATTTAACTTGCATATATACATATTTTCTTTGGCCTTTTGTTTTTAATTTTTCTTTGGCTTTTAAAGAAGTTTTGATGTGTTTTATTATGTTTGGATTTTTGCCTATATAGTGCATGTCTGGTGTCAGAAGAGGACAGAAAAGGGCTTCACATCCTCTGAGACTGGAATTACAGAGGATTTTGAACTGCCATGAGGGGTTTGGGAGTTGAATTTGGGTCTATTGTAAGAGCAGCCAGTGCTCTTAACTTTTTGTTTTTTGATCCATCACTTTTTGTTTTGGCTTTCATAGAATTGCATGATAATGGATATTATGATTTTATCAATAAAAATCTTTTAATTAAATATTATGTAGTTTTTGTGATTAAAATAGCAATTTTTAAAACTTTGTATATTATGACATAAGTATCATTAGTATCATTAGTGTTTAATGTATATGACTGATAGAGTCAGCTTTGTGTTAAATTTCCTTTTTGTCTTGTCTTAATAGTATTCTATAACAAACTATGTGAAGTCTTCCCAGCTGCTTTTTTTTTCTTAGTGATAACTTTAAGAAGTAGTTATATGTGTAAACCCCCCACTGTACCTCCCCCAGCTCCAGTCCCCACCCCAAACACCCTACAATCTGGTAGTCTGTCAGATGTTTAGTAGGGTTTTAGCAAGTTGGTGTCATGAATGCTTCAAAAGGCAATATCTGATGTTGAGTACCACAGAGACACCTGTAGAGATCAGCATACCTGCCCTCCAGCAAAAGACAATAATTAGTTGCTTATATTCCCTCACAAACTTCCCCAGTATTGTTGCTCATAAATTGCACAGATCACAGCAATGCTGTCACAGGCTCCGTGCTTTTGGGCTTGTTTATGCCCACTCAATTTTTAATGTTCCTATAAGACATTTTGTTCAGAACTTCAAGCCCAAAGGGATTTGCATGCTTGATCAAGCTTATGATGATTTAAATATAGAAATGAAGAGAAACCTTTGTCTTACTTTGACTCTTAATATTTTGGACAGTGCTAGTGGAACACATTAACAAGGTACTTGAGGCAAAGATGTGTTTGATCAACCTTCACAGTGTTTTGTTTCTTGACAGCAGGTATAGCTTCAATAAATCTAAACAAACCCTCAGGCTTTTAGATCCAAGAACTTGTGATTCTCTACATATCATGGTATACATATTTTTAAAACATTATTTTATAAGTATGATTTCATTTAAATTCAGTCACCATTGAATACCAACTTGTTGTTCTGCCATATGGGCATGTGCAATTTGTATTTAAAACGAGGCATTAAGTGACTGAATTTTAATAAAGTACAATAGCATATATAAATCACATATATTTGGACAAATCAATTTATTTGCTCATACAACTTAGAGATATGAATTTGGTCTTGTAACTGTGTGGGAAAAACGCTAATCTTTTATTAGGTGATTTTTCAAGTTGTTTTTAGTGCTAAGACTTTCTTGATCATGTTTGTATCAGTTCTAAATACCCAGCTTCACTAAAGATTCTTAGTTTTTCCTCCAAATCAGTCACCAAATCAGTGTCAGGTATGGTTGCCATCCCGGGGAATGGCTCTCTATCATATAAGTTACTAGTTGGTTACTTCTGTCAGGTTTGTGCCACCGTTGCCCTAGCATATCTTGCAGGTAGGACACCATTTAGATTAAAGGCTTTGTTGCTAGCTTGGTGTTTGCATTCTCTATTTGTAGTCTACAGCTCTGTACCAAAGATGCTAAAACTTAGGGAATAGTGATATGTCCAGCAGATCTTTTATTATTCAGGATTTTTTCTTATAGCTATCCTGAGTTTTTGTGTTTCCATATGAAGCTGAGAATTGCCCTTTTAAGATCTGTTAAGAATTTTGTAGGGATTTTGGTAGGGAGTGCATTGAATTTGTAGATTGCTTTTAGTAAGATGGCAGTCTTACTGATCCATGAATATGGGAGATCTTTTCATTCTCTATACCTTTTTCAATTTCTTTCGTTAATGACTGAAGTTTTTATGATTTTGTAAGGAGTTGTTCAATTTCCATGAGTTTGCAAACTTTCCATTATTTCTGATGTTGTTGAAATCCAACTTTAATCCATGGTAGTCTGATAGAATGCAGGTGTATGTTTCAATATTCTTTTGTCTCTTAAGCCTTGTTTTATGTCTGAATGTATGGCCAATTTTGAAGAACGTTCCATGAGGTACAAAGAAGGTATATTCTTTTCTATTTGGGTGAAATGTTCTGGAAATAT
The DNA here is from genome assembly GCF_021556685.1 of Rattus norvegicus. Taxonomy (NCBI): domain Eukaryota; kingdom Metazoa; phylum Chordata; class Mammalia; order Rodentia; family Muridae; genus Rattus; species Rattus norvegicus. The sequence goes on along the minus strand of NC_141536.1, from coordinate 28,322,899 downwards.
CTATAAGTTCTGTTTGGTTCATAACATCTGATTAGCTGCTTCTTTTTCTCTGTTTAGTTTTTGTCTAGATGATCTGTCCTCTGGTAAGAATTGGTTATTGAAGTCTCCCATTATCAGCATATGAGGGTCAATATATGATTTAAACTGTAGTAGTGTTTGTTTGTTTTTAAACAAACCCTCATTTTTGGAGCAGAGATGTTAACTGAAATTTGTTTTGAGTATGTAGTATATCCCTCTCTATCTCTTTTGATTAGCTTTTGGTTTGAAGTTTATTTTTGTAAGATATTAAAATGTCTACCCTTCTTATGTCTATTTGCTTGGAATGTTTTTATAATCCTTTACCCTGAGTCAATGTTTATCCTTAATGTTAAGGTGCAAAAGTAGGTTGTATTCTGTTTTCAAATCTATTCTGTTAGAATGTTAATTTTTCTGGGATTTTAAGACTATTGAGACCTGTTATTTTGTTGTTGTTGGTATATGCATGTGTTTTTCTCTGTGCTTCCCTTCTTTGGTATTCTAGGATTATTTTCTTGGATATACTTAACCTGTTTAGGTTGGAGTTTACTTTCTAGAACCTTCTTTTGGGCTCGATTTGTAGATAGAGATACTTAAATTTGGTTATATCATGGATGTTGTATTTTCTCCATGTATGCTGACTGAAAGTTTTGCTGGGTATCATAATGTGGGCTGGTGATTATGGTCTCTACTCTAGTCTGCTGCACATTTTGTCCAGGACCTTGTGACTTTTAGAGTCCCACTGAGAAGTCAGGCCTGCCTTTATATGTTATTTTATCTTTTCTGCTTGTAGCTTTTAATATTCTTTCTTTCTTTCTTTCTTTCTTTCTTTCTTTCTTTCTTTCTTTCTTTCTTTCTTTCTTTTTTATGTTTAGGGTTTTGATTATTGTGTGCAGGGAGGACCTTTTTCTTTCTTTCTTTCTTTTTTTTTTTTCCAGGTCCACTCTATTTGTTGTTCTTTATGTGTTTACAGGCATCTCTTTCTCTAGGGTAATTTTCTGCTATGATTTTGTTGAATATATTTTCTGGACTTTTGACCTGGATTTTTTTCTTTTGTCTATTTCTATTATTTTTAGATTTGGTCTTTTTATAGTATCTTAGATACTTAATACTTTCCTGGATGTTTTGTGCCAGCAGTTTTTAGGTTTAATGGTTTCTTTTACCAATGTATCCATTTCCTTTAGTGTGTCTACTTTTACTGTTTCTTCTGTGGTTCCTATTCATGTTTTTCATTTCCAAAATTCCCTCAGTTTGGGTCTTCTTTGATAATTCCATTACCACTTTCAAGTTTTGAACTCCTTTATTTCTTTCCTTCCACTGTTTATATTTTCATAGATTTTTCTTTAAAAAAAGATTTGTTTCCTCTTTAAGGACCTCTATTATATTCATAAAGCTGTTTCATGATCTTTTTTCTTGTGCTTCCGATATGTTGAAATATTCAAGGACAGCTATGGTACCTCTAGTGGGGACATACTGTTTTGGCTTCTTGATTGTGTTTTTTCTCTGTTGCCCAATATGAGATTGGAAATATTGTAATTTCAAGTGCTGATATCTGATGCTGTCTTTGTTAGATGGTTGTTTTGTTCCTGGGCTTCTCTTTCCCCTCTGATTCTTAGGAGTGTGATGTCTGTGTGTTGCCTGGTAGGAAAATCTGAGTTCTTGAGAGGTGTGGGCACTGGAGCTCTAAGTAAAATGTGTGTCTTAGTGTTTTATTACTGTAAAGAGTCATCATGACCATGATAACTCTTACATAGGACAGTATTTAATTTGGGATGTCTTACAGTTCAGAGGTTTAGTCTATCATCCTCGTGGTGGGAAGCCTGTTAGCTTGCCCACAGACATAGTGTTGCAGAGTAGCTGAGAATTCTGTATTTGCATCCACAGACAGCAGGAAGAGAGAACACGTGTCCTGGCTAGAGCATTTGAAACCCCAAAGCTCATCCTTGGTAAAACACTTCCTCCAAGGTTACACCTACCCCAACAAGGCCACTTCCACCCTAACAAGGCCACACCTCCTAATGCAAATTTCTAATCATTCAAATATATGAGCTAATGTAGACAAGTCTCATTCAACACCACAATGTGTTTCTGGGTACTGGGGAGCTGACATGTAGGAATGAGATTGGTTTGATGTGGGAGGGAGGGTGCTGGGGAGGTTTACAGGAGGAATGTAAATAGGGCGTTTTCACCAGGATCTGCTTTATCAGTCCCTGGGGAATGGGGGCAGAGAGTGAGAAGAGTCCATAGCCATAGGCTTGTTATAGAGCTGTGGATGAGACTGGGGGTTGGACTTGGAGGAATGGAGGGAGAGATGAAGGTCTGCAATGAATGTACTTGCCTCCCTGGTTACAGTGGCCTGTGTGCTAGCGAGTGCCTGCTGGACGTGGGGTCTGGGATAAAGCAGTGTGTTTGTGGGGGGCATAAGTGCTAGTCCACTAGAGCGATGGAGCAGGAGGAAGGGAGGTGTTAGCAAGTAGTCCACTGCAGAGGATGACACTGGAGTAGCTGAGAGATAGATGAAGATCTGGTGTTTACCTGTTTTGCCAGTCACAGTCTCATTATTGTGTATTTATATTTATTTTGTATTTTTATTTATAAAGATTCTATCATTTCTAATACAGCAAATTACTTTTCAAATATTTTAGGAGAAAAATAACTGTAGTGACTTATTCTAGCATTGTTTGGTGGATAAATATGCTTTTTAAATTGACACTATAGAATTGTCAGATCATAGTAGAACTGATGAATGTCATATATCATTTGGGTAGTCAGTGATAGGACTAGATATCTTAGATACTAATGGACTTAGTCATCCTATTGACCCTCACAAATTTGACTCATTAGTATGTCAGTAGAGACTTCTAATGGATTTCTGAATGAAGTTATTCATTAGCTCGTTGGAAAGAAAAGATGAATGAATGATGTGAATGTTAAGATGCTTACATCTAGGTTTTTGTGGCTTGTCTTTACTCATGTCAGTCTAAATGTGGATGAACTGGATGCTCCACTTTGGAGTTGATGATTATGACACTAACATAGACAAAGTACTTTTTTGTGTGCTCTATATAAAAGATTTTGGTTACTTTATACTTCATTGGCTTTTAGGAAGGTCATAAAATCATTCTTAAGAATTTGTATGTAATGCACTTTAGAAACCCTATTAGCTTAATGTTAGAACAAAACATCTGATAACATATTTCATTCATAAATTTTTCCATTTGTTCCTTATCAGTATTTATTTATTTACATTCTTGCTGTCTAGTTTGATGCATTCTCTCAGTGCTGGCTGGGTTGAAAAATACTGTATAAGGAATATACATAGCTTATGGAAGTACCAACAAATAATAACATTAATGACTTTTCTCCCTCATTTTCAGTGCAATACTGAGCTGATTGTTTAATAACTCTTTCTTTAAACAATTTACTTTGTTGCATTTGAGACTATGAGCAAGAAATATTTCTTATATACTGTATTTAATGTACACAGATTTTCTGTCTTTTTATTTTGTTGTTTGAGACGGGGTTTTATTGTGTAGCCCGGACTGTCCTGGAACTAGGTCTGTGGATCACAATGGGCTCCAATGCTGAGTGGTGCTGGCTCATACCTTTAATCAATCCTAGGATTCAGGAGGCAGAGGCAGGCAGATTTCTGTGTGTTCTACTTTATTGATTGATTAATTAATTACATGTGTATATAAAGATAGTGCAGTTGCCATCATGGTATGTATGCAGAGGTCAGAAGAGCTTACAGCATAGTCCTTTGTTTCTGCTGTGGTGTTACCCACTCCAGGCTTAGCTGGTCTGTAAACTTCTGGGAAAGTCTAGTAACTCTGAGTACCATATTGCTTTAGGAGTGTTATGTTTATTGATGTGGGCCACATTACCTGGCTTTTATGTGGGTTCCAGAGGTTAATTCAGATTCTCAGGGAAGCGTTTTTCTCTGGGCCCCAATTTCTGATTCTTTACCTGTCTTTCCAGCCTATGCAGAAGAGATTTGTATTTCTAGTTTGGGGAAAATAGTATTTCATCCTGATAAGGTAGCTTCGAGCTCTTATCAGGAGCTTCTGACCTCTGTTATGTATTAGGTGTCCATTACAAGATGTGTCTCTTCCCTGTAACGTCACCATTTTGGTTATTTCCATAGTCTCCTTTCTTCTCTTTTATTTTAAACCCTGCTATTTCCTGGCACACGGGATAATTCAAGATAGTTCTTGATCACACTACATTATTAAGTGCAGTGAAATTACTGTAAATGCTAGAAAAATAGAAAAAGCTCTGTTTTTTTTAATTTTTATTAGAAAGAAAAGGTTCTTTTTTCCTTACAGAAGACAGATATGCAGAATAGATGAGAGAAAAGAGAAGCTGAGAAAGTTACAGAGGGAAGAAAAGAAAAATGGAAAAGCATAAAGAAAAAACCAACAGAAGGTTTTGAGGTGGGACAGGACAAGAATGATGGCTTTGAATTTTAAAGAGGGGTAGAGCAATGATATTGAAAATTTAAAAGTGAGTTTATAATAAGTCTGATCTTATCTCATTTATAATCATTGACTATATAATATTTTATAGTATCTAGCTGGCAATCTTTTGGTAAGAGATTATATTGTTTAGTTAGTTTTTGTTACCTTGACATAAACCTAGACATATCTGGAAAGAGTGGCTCTCACTTGAGGAATTCCCTCCATCAGATTGCATTGTAGGCAAGTCTGTGGGGGCATTTTTCTTGATTAATGATTAATGTGGAAGCAGTCAACCCACTGGGAGTGGTGATACCCCTAGGTCAATGGTCCTGGCTTGTATAAGAAACTAGACTGAACAAGCCTCAAGAGCAAATCAGTAAGCAACACTCCATTAATTAACCTAGGTTCCAGTTCCCTCCCGCAGGGGTCTGTTTCAAGCTACTGCTCTGGCTTCTCTTTATGATGGACCAGAAATTGTAAGGTGACCTAAACACCCTTTCCTTTCTGAGTTGGTTTTTTTTTTTTTTTTTTTTTTTTTGTGGTGGTGGTGGTGGTCTTTATCAACTAGAGCAGGTTCAGTTTAACGTGTATATAAGGTGTTTTCCTCACATTCTTTGTCTGTTTAACAAATGATTAACAGATGATTAACAAATGACAACTGCTACCTTGCTAGGAGGAGAAGGTGAAGTTTAGAGTGCTGAGGGTCATGGAGCTGGTGAATTGTGGAGAGAGAATTGAGACAGGGAGGTCCTTCTTACTCTACAGCAGTGTTTTTGAAACATTATACTTCACAATTGCTTGAAAAGCTTCTTTAAAGCACTGGGCTCCATTCCAGCCTTTTTAGTTCTTTGAGAGTTGTGGGGAAGGTAGGAACTGAGAAATTGATATAACAAGTTCTCAGTTGCTGTTGGTGTCTAGATACCGCCACTTCGAGAGTGAGTACCAGTACTCCATGGTGTGTTTCTCAACCTTAGGTACACATAAGAAAATCACCAGATGAACATCTGAAAAGTACTGATGAGGCAGGTCCTTTGGGCTGAGTGTGTCAGACAGGATTTGTTTCTTTTCTTTTCTTTTAGTGTTAAGTTTGCCAAGTGATTCCTGTGTGCTGCCAATGTAGGAAGCGACAGTATGCTTTAAACTTGGGTTTTACAGTTTTCTACTTGAACTCAGTACTAGGTCCAGCAGCTGACTCTCCTGTCCCTGTTTTTCTAAGTATTTTCCCATGCTTTAAAATGATAATTCCATGATGAGGTTTATCTGTTTAATTGTTAAGTGTATATTAATTATGTTCATGAATCCATCTTCAGTCACAATCAGGGTGTCTTGAATGAATTCCTCACTGTCCAGGGTAGATTTTATATTCCTACTTGACAGAATAATGCATGTACCAATGGTGTACTTGAAATATTAACTAAACGAAGAAACCTATTAAAAATTTAAAGCAAACAGCTATATTAACTACTCACGGCAGTTTTAAGGTTTTGGCTATGATTTGTTCTGTTTCCTCAGAGGCAGTTGGGTTCTTTTTGTTCTCAGGCTGCCAGGTATTGGTTAAATCACCTACTGTTTGCTAGTTTTGTGTATCTATAAGTGAAAATTACTGGATTGATTGATTAAGAAGTCATGTCTTTTGTTGTTTTATTTAGCCAATAAATATATACATAACAACATATTAAATCATTTACTAAGAATATACAAAATACCACATGATTTCTTTAACCTGCAAGAAATTAAATGATAAGACCCCCTGCAGATGATTAAGGGTATCATTGCCTATCATCCCCCATACCTACTTCATGCTCTTCATGCTGAGTGGTTTTAAAACTTCTGAAATATACTTTTATTAAAGATTTAGAATTTACCAACTTTAAGCCTTGTTTTTACATTATCACCTCTCAATTAAGCAGGACCACTACAGTATTTTGAAAAAAAAAAAAAGTCAATAACTGTTTCTAAAAAATTTGTAATGCATTTTAAACTTGTAGAGGCGAACAACTGGTTTTGATTCTTAATTTGTTCCTATAGAATGCAAATTTTAGGTTTACAAAGATTATGAGCTTTTATTTAAGAAATGTGTTTACAGGCCAGATTGGTAGGCTTTAGGGAGATATTTAGCTTGATGTACAGTGAATAGTTGTCAAAAGGTTGTGAACTGGGTGCCAAAAGATGAAGGGCAAAGCTATGGAAGATTGAGAGCAACTAGTCTTATTTCATTTGGCTAACTGTATGACATAAAAAGACAACAAGCAATAGTAACACAATGTAAATTAATAAAAACAAGCCAGTGTTTTCTGCAGATATTGTAAAAAGATTGTACTTGGGAAAAGCTTGAACAAAAAGATTTACTGCATTCCAAACTTCTACTCTTACCAAGTGAGAATAAGGGTTTTTAATATTTCTTGTCAGATTTGTTTGTAATTTGTATTTTCTTGATATCTACAGCTATAGAACACTATTAAAAAAAGTTACTGGCCATTTGTGCTTCTTTGTTTGAAAAGTGTCTATTCAGTTCATTACTCATGTTTTGATTGGCAGCTTTACCTGCTTGGTATTTAAATTGTGCAATTCACCGTAAATTCTGCATATTAACCACATATATTAAGGGTAGGTGGTAAAGATCTCTCCCTTTCTGTGGTCTGTTTGCTCTACTGCTTGTTTCCTCTACTATAAAAACCCCTCTTAGTTTCATATCGACTCATCTGTTGACACTGGGGTTAATCCTTTGCTATTTATTGGTGTTCTATTAAAAACGTTCTTGCCTACCCCAGCATGTTAAAGAGTGTCCTTTTGGTTTTCTTGCAGAAGCTTTTAGGTTTTAGGTTTTAAATTAAAGTTGGATCCCCTTTGAATTTGATTTCTGTGCAAGGTAAAAGATGAATCTAAGTTCTGTCTTCCATTTTTGCAAACACCATTCATTGAATAGGCTCTTGTCCAGTGTTTGTTTTGCTACCATTGTAAGGAAGGAAGTGGTCATAGCTTTGTTGTTTTATTTCTGGTTCCTTTTTCTATTGGTGCTTTTTTGGAATTTTTTTTTAAATGGATTTTTTTCTAATTTCTTCTAATTTCTTTTTCTGAAAGTACACTATTAGTATAAATGAAGGCTCTTGTTTTATTTTCTTTAATACTGACTTTATATCTTACAATTTTGCTTTAAGCATTTATTAAGTCCAAGAGATTTCTAGTATACTCAGTAGGGTCTTTACCTTTTTTAAAAGATTTATTTTTAATAAGTATTTTGTACTGCGCTTATGTCTAGTGAATAAGTTCAGATGTTCTCAGAGGCTGGTGACAGCGGATCGTCCCAGAGCTGGTGTCCCAGGCAGTTGCGAGCCTCCCTGCGGATGGAGGTGTTGGGAATCCACCTCAGGTCTTCTGGAAGAACACAAGTGCAGTCAACCATTCAGCCACTTCTCTAGCTTTCAGTAGGCTCTTTTCAGTAAAGAATCATGTCATCTGTAAATTTGAATATTTCGACTTCTTAATTTTCCTGTCTTTAAAAATCACTTTTATGCCTTTCTTTTTTTCTAATAGCTATAGATAAGACTTCAAGTACTATGTCAAACTTGAGAGCAGTAGGTAGACAGTTTGATTTTAGAGGAAATGGTCTTAGTTTGTCTCCATTTAAGATAATATTGGCTATAGGTTTGTTGAATATAATCTTTATTATTTTGAGGTATGTTCCATCTATTCCTGAGGTTTCCAGAACATTTATCATGAAGACATGTTGAGGCTATTTTCATAAAATAAATTCTACTAACTGAGAGATTGTATCATTGTCTCATATTTTCATATATGGATTCTATATTTCATATATATATTCGTATTATATATATTATAAACACCATACTATATACATATAGTGTAAATTACACACATACAAAATGTATATCACGTCATATATATCAATAAAACATGAAAATGAAAATTTGGCATATATAAATGGGTATTATAGTTCCAAACAAAAATGTATAAAAGCTGCAGAAAGGAGGATTCATTATGTACATTATTAAACAAAGTCATACAATCACAAAAGGTAAAATTTCACGGGCTCCCTCTTTTATGAAACCTAGCCTGTTATGTGTGTTGTGTGTGTGTGTGTGTGTGTGTGTGTGTGTGTGTGTGTGTATGTATGTGTGTATATATGTATATGTATATATAAACAAATTTATATGTGAGTATGTTATTACATGTATAAAAGTGAATAAGAAAGACAAAATATTAATAGAAGAGGAATGGCTGACATAAGTAATGGCTGGGAGTTATAAAAGAGGATATAAAGCTAATTGCTTTTCTCGCTCTGTCTTGGAACTGTCATTTTAGGTTTTGGATAGTGCATAAAATATATTTGGTAGTACAAAAGTCACCGTAAAGCTCCCCAGCTGCAGTGTGGCTCTGTAATTGCACAGACGTGTTTTGAGATAAAACGTATACTTTTGATTTGCTGAATTTAGGTATATGACGAGATTTTTATTTCCAAATTTGTTTATTTGTTTATATCCTGGTAACAGTTTCCCCTCCCTTTATTTGTTCCTTCCTCCTTTCCCAGTCCTGACCCCCCCCCCCCTTTCTTTATTTCTCTTCAGTAAAGGGCAGGCAGACTTCCTGTGGATATCAACCAACCACGGTTCCAGTAAGACTAGGCACCTACTCCTATTAGGCTAGATGAGGCAACCCAGTAGGAGGAAAGGGTCCCAATGGCAGGCAATGGAGTCAGAAACAGCTTCTGTTAGGATCCCACAAGAAGACCACAAGATACACAATAGTAACCTGTGCAGAGGGTCTTGCTTAGTTCCAGGCAAGCTCCCTGGCTGTCATTGAAGGCTCTGTGAGCACCTCTGAGCCCAGGTTAGTGGATTCTGTAGGTTTTCTTATGGTATCATTGACCCCTCTCCCTCTTCTGAAGTATTCCTTAATGTTTGACTGTGCTTCTCTGCAACTCTTTCCATCAGTTGCTGAATGAAGCCTCTCTGAGACATACACACACACACACACACACACACACACACACACACACACACACACACACACACACACACACACATGGCTAGGCACCAATTTATGAATTTAGCAGAATATCACTAGGAATCATTTCATTGAATTAATTAATTAATTAATTGCCAGTTACCTTTGATTCTATCTTAGGTTTCTGGACTATCCAGCCTCTGGTTCCTGGCCCTCCAGGTACTCATGGCATGGATCTCAAGGTGTACTAGTCGTTGTTTGGCCACTCCAATTTTTGGACCACCTTTACCTTAGTACATCTTTTTGCAAGACAAATTGTAGGTTGAAGGTTTTGTGGCTGGGTTAGTGTCCCAGTCCTTCCACTAGAAATACAGTTCTGGTTACAGTAGATGGCTACTTCCCTCGTGGCTAGGAATCTTAGGTAGGGTCAACCTCCTTGATTCCTAGGAGATTCCATTGCATTAGGTTTCTAGTTAGTCACAGAAATACCTCCTTTCCAATTGAAGTTGCCTCTCTTAGTACTCTCTCCTGTCTTCTCTCACCTGATCTCTTGTGTTCTTATCCCCAGCCCCTCACCCTATTTTATAACTAATAAAATTAATTTAAAAATTTAAAAATACTACATACAAGATACATATCTTTAATCCTGGCACTCAAGAGGCAGAGGCAGAAGCAGAGGCAGGCAAATCTCAGAGTTTGAGACCAGCCTGGTGTACAGATACAGGGGATGTGGAGGTCAAAGTTGTGAAGGAAAATGTGGGATGGAGAGCAAGGTGCTACAGGATCCTGCCATACATGACATTAGATCTAAGATGGCTCTCATAACACAAGTGAGACAACAAAGAGAAACTGAGGTCAGGGCAGTGGCTGCTTCTGCCCCCCCACTCCCACCCCACCCCCAGCTGCCCTTGTGAGTTAATCTCTTCAGGCAAGACTTTCATTGGGACATGGTGACAGTACGGAGAAATATGATTTGCCTTGGATTTAGGGCCTTGGGATCTGCTTAAACACTCCATGTAAGCTTACAATGAGCTGTGCTGGAGTCTGGAGTCTGATTCTCAGGACGCATTACCTCTCACTACCCATCCTTGTTGGTCCTATTCCCACAGACATAGCTACTTCCAGGATAGCCAGGGCTACTCAGAGAGAACACTGTCTTGAAAAACCAAGAAAAAAAAAAGAAAGAAAGAAAAAAAAGAAAAATACTAACAATAATAAACTTGGTACAAAACCAAGGAAAGGAAGATTTATTTCAGCTCAGGGGCTAAGGGATTTAGTATATCATGGCAAGCAGCTCAAGATGGGAGGATCATGTTAGAGGTGTTTGTTCATATCCTAGTAGACATGAGATACAAAGAAAGAGACCTGTGGACTGCGACCTTCAAAGGCCTATATTCCCCAGTTTGTTCCGATCTCTTAAAGGTTCCATTGTCTTCCCCAAATACTGCAGCCAGTTAAAGAAGACTGGTTTAAAACAGGAGCCTGAATGAAAGGTTCAGTGTCAAACCATGACAGAGGTCTTGCACCTACTTGGATGACTGTGTATTTTAGAATTACTAATTTTGACTTTTGAATAATTTATTTCTTCCTAAATAATTAAAAACTTAAATATGATTCTGTATTGACAGCTCCACTGTTTAAGTGCTTATGTCTGTCATTTGACTGTCTTTAACACTTAAACTTTTAAGCAGGTTTGATGATTGTGTGTGGTGCTAGAGTTTTGCAGGTGTATTTTGGGATAAGATCTTCTTGTCCAGTCTGTCTTCTAACTCTGTATATTCCTGGCTTATCCTCCCAAGTGCTGGGATTACATATTTGTGCTGCTATACCTGGCCTTGATTCTTTCCTGATGGCTGGATGTTCATAGACTTGTTGACAACAGTACTCTTTATCCACGTTTATGGGCATGAGTGAAAGAGTTCTATACTTTGCTATTCAGTATTATTTTGTTGAACAGTTCTGTTTACTTGGTCAAAATTTTACAATTAATAATGAACATGAGGACTTGCATTCTTTTTTATTTATTTATTTATTTATTTTTATTAACATGAGTATTTCTTATATACATTTCAAGTGTTATTCCCTTTCCCGGTTTCCGGGCAAACATCCCCCTCCCCCCTCCCCTTCCTTATGGGTGTCCCCCTCCCAACCCTCCCCCCATTGCCACCCTCCCCCCATAGTCTAGTTCACTGGGGGTTCAGTCTTAGCAGGACCCAGGGCTTCCCCTTCCACTGGTGCTCTTACTAGGATATTCATTGCTACCTATGGGGTCAGAGTCCAGGGTCAGTCCATGTATAGTCTTTAGGTAGTGGCTTAGTCCCTGGAAGCTCTGGTTGCTTGACATTGTTGTACTTTTGGGGTCTCGAGCCGCTTCAAGCTCTTCCAGTTCTTTCTCTGATTCCTTCGACGGGGGACCTATTCTCAGTTCAGTGGTTTGCTGCTGGCATTCGCCTCTGTATTTGCTGTATTCTGGCTGTGTCTCTCAGGAGCGATCTACATCCGGCTCCTGTCGGTCTGCACTTCTTTGCTTCATCCATCTTGTCTAATTGGGTGGCTGTATATGTATGGGCCACCTGTGGGGCAGGCTCTGAATGGGTGTTCCTTCAGTCTCTGTTTTAATCTTTGCCTCTCCCTTCCCTGCCAAGGGTATTCTTTTTCCTCATTTAAAGAAGGAGTGAAGCATTCACATTTTGATCATCCGTCTTGAGTTTCGTTTGTTCTAGGGATCTAGGGTAATTCAAGCATTTGGGCTAATAGCCACTTATCAATGAGTGCATACCATGTATGTCTTTCTGTGATTGGGTTAGCTCACTCAGGATGATATTTTCCAGTTCCAACCATTTGCCTACGAATTTCATAAACTCGTTGTTTTTGATAGCTGAGTAATATTCCATTGTGTAGATGTACCACATTTTCTGTATCCATTCCTCTGTTGAAGGGCATCTGGGTTCTTTCCAGCTTCTGGCTATTATAAATAAGGCTGCGATGAACATAGTGGAGCACGTGTCTCTTTTATATGTTGAGGCATCTTTTGGGTATATGCCCAAGAGAGGTATAGCTGGATCCTCAGGCAGTTCAATGTCCAATTTTCTGAGGAACCTCCAGACTGATTTCCAGAATGGCTGAACCCCATTTTTTAATAGGGTTATTTGTTTCCCTGCGGTCTAACTTCTTGAGTTCTTTGTATATTTTGGATATAAGGCCTCTATCTGTTGTAGGATTGGTAAAGATCTTTTCCCAATCTGTTGGTTGCCGTTTTGTCCTAACCACAGTGTCCTTTGCCTTACAGAAGCTTTGCAGTTTTATGAGATCCCATTTGTCGATTCTTGATCTTAGAGCATAAGCCATTGGTGTTTTGTTCAGGAAATTTTTTCCAGTGCCCATGTGTTCCAGATGCTTCCCTAGTTTTTCTTCTATTAGTTTGAGTGTGTCTGGTTTGATGTGGAGGTCCTTGATCCACTTGGACTTAAGCTTTGTACAGGGTGATAAGGATGGATCGATCTGCATTCTTCTACATGTTGCCCTCCAGTTGAACCAGCACCATTTGCTGAAAATGCTATCTTTTTTCCATTGGATGGTTTTGGCTCCTTTGTCAAAAATCAAGTGACCATAGGTGTGTGGGTTCATTTCTGGGTCTTCAATTCTATTCCATTGGTCTATCTGTCTGTCTCTGTACCAATACCATGCAGTTTTTATCACTATTGCTCTGTAATACTGCTTGAGTTCAGGGATAGTGATTCCCCCTGAAGTCCTTTTATTGTTGAGGATAGCTTTAGCTATCCTGGGTTTTTTGTTATTCCAGATGAATTTGCAAATTGTTCTGTCTAACTCTTTGAAGAATTGGATTGGTATTTTGATGGGGATTGCATTGAATCTGTAGATTGCTTTTGGTAAAATGGCCATTTTTACTATATTAATCCTGCCAATCCATGAGCATGGGAGATCTTTCCATCTTCTGAGGTCTTCTTCAATTTCTTTCCTCAGTGTCTTGAAGTTCTTATTGTACAGATCTTTTACTTGCTTGGTTAAAGTCACACCGAGGTACTATATATTATTTGGGTCTATTATGAAGGGTGTCGTTTCCCTAATTTCTTTCTCGGCTTGTTTCTCTTTTGTATAGAGGAAGGCTACTGATTTATTTGAGTTAATTTTATACCCAGCCACTTTGCTGAAGTTGTTTATCAGCTTTAGTAGTTCTCTGGTGGAACTTTTGGGATCACTTAAATATACTATCATGTCATCTGCAAATAGTGATATTTTGACCTCTTCTTTTCCGATCTGTATCCCCTTGATCTCCTTTTGTTGTCTGATTGCTCTGGCTAGGACTTCAAGAACTATATTGAATAAGTAGGGAGAGAGTGGGCAGCCTTGTCTAGTCCCTGATTTTAGTGGGATTGCTTCAAGTTTCTCTCCATTTAGTTTAATGTTAGCAACTGGTTTGCTGTATATGGCTTTTACTATGTTTAGGTATGGGCCTTGAATTCCTATTCTTTCCAGGACTTTTATCATGAAGGGGTGTTGAATTTTGTCAAATGCTTTCTCAGCATCTAATGAAATGATCATGTGGTTCTGTTCTTTCAGTTTGTTTATATAATGGATCACGTTGATGGTTTTCCGTATATTAAACCATCCCTGCATGCCTGGGATGAAGCCTACTTGATCATGGTGGATGATTGTTTTGATGTGCTCTTGAATTCGGTTTGCCAGAATTTTATTGAGTATTTTTGCGTTGATATTCCTAAGGGAAATTGGTCTGAAGTTCTCTTTCTTTGTTGTGTCTTTGTGTGGTTTAGGTATAAGAGTAATTGTGGCTTCGTAGAAGGAATTCGGTAGTGCTCCATCTGTTTCAATTTTGTGGAATAGTTTGGATAATATTGGTATGAGGTCTTCTATGAAGGTTTGATAGAATTCTGCACTAAACCCGTCTGGACCTGGGCTCTTTTTGGTTGGGAGACCTTTAATGACTGCTTCTATTTCCTTAGGAGTTATGGGGTTGTTTAACTGGTTTATCTGTTCCTGATTTAACTTCGATACCTGGTATCTGTCTAGGAAATTGTCCATTTCCTGAAGATTTTCAAGTTTTGTTGAATATAGGTTTTTATAGTAAGATCTGATGATTTTTTGAATTTCCTCTGAATCTGTAGTTATGTCTCCCTTTTCATTTCTGATTTTGTTAATTTGGACGCACTCTCTGTGTCCTCTCGTTAGTCTGGCTAAGGGTTTATCTATCTTGTTGATTTTCTCAAAGAACCAACTTTTGGTTTTGTTGATTCTTTCTATGGTCCTTTTTGTTTCTACTTGGTTGATTTCAGCTCTGAGTTTGATTATTTCCTGCCTTCTACTCCTCCTGGGTGTATTTGCTTCTTTTTGTTCTAGAGCTTTTAGATGTGCTGTCAAGCTGCTGACATATGCTCTTTCCTGTTTCTTTCTGCAGGCACTCAGCGCTATGAGTTTTCCTCTTAGCACAGCTTTCATTGTGTCCCGTAAGTTTGGGTATGTTGTATCTTCATTTTCATTAAATTCTAAAAAGTTTTTAATTTCTTTCTTTATTTCTTCCTTGACCAGGTTATCATTGAGTAGAGCATTGTTCAATTTCCATGTATATGTGGGCATTCTTCCCTTATTGTTATTGAAGACCAGTTTTAGGCCATGGTGGTCCAATAGCACGCATGGGATTATTTCTATCTTTCTGTACCTGTTGAGGCCCGTTTTTTGACCAATTATATGGTCAATTTTGGAGAAAGTATCATGAGGAGCTGACAAGAAGGTATATCCTTTTGCTTTAGGATAGAATGTTCTATAAATATCCGTTAAGTCCATTTGTCCCATGACTTCTCTTAGTCTGTCGACATCACTGTTTAATTTCTGTTTCCATGATCTGTCCATTGATGAGAGTGGTGTGTTGAAATCTCCCACTATTATTGTGTGAGGTGCAATGTGTACTTTGAGCTTTAGTAAGGTTTC